>NW_027000617.1:205000-222666 GCF_036934945.1 Oncorhynchus masou masou
TGTAGTCACTAAGACTTCTTCAACCCTATCCATGTACTAGTTAAGACTTCTTCAATCCTGTCCACGTAGTCATTAAGACTTCTTCAACCCTATCCATGTAGTCATTAAGACTTATTCAACCCTATCCATGTAGTCACTAAGACTTCTTCAACCCTATCCATGTAGTAGTCAAGACTTCTTCAATTCTGTCCATGTAGTCATTAAGACTTCTTCAACCCTATCCATGTAGTCATTAAGACTTCTTCAATCCTATCCATGTAGTCATTAAGACTTCTTCAACCCTATCCATGTAGTCATTAAGACTTCTTCAACCCTATCCATGTAGTCACTAAGACTTCTTCAACCCTATCCATGTAGTAGTTAAGACTTCTTCAATCCTGTCCATGTAGTCATTAAGACTTCTTCAACCCTATCCATGTAGTCATTAAGACTTCTTCAACCCTATCCATATAGTCATTAAGACTTCTTCAACCCTATCCATGTAGTCATTAAGACTTCTTCAACCCTCTCCATGTATCTGAATGTGTATTGTCTGTGTTTCTTCCCTTTAAGTTGTGGTGCCGTTCACTGCAGGTGAGAACTCAGTCAGGACCAAACACAGAACAACAACCCGAGGCTCCCAGTGTTATTGGTTGTCAGATGAAATTCACTCAATATTGTTGCTTAATGTCTCTAGAATGTGTCGTCAGCAGCAGTGCAAGAGCATCCAATGGAGAGTACTGTCTTCTGTATTCACTGTCTTCTGTATTCACTGTCTTCTGTATTCACTGTCTTCTGCCTCTCTCTCTGTGAGAGTACTGTCTCTCTCTCTCTCTCTCTCTCTCTCTCTCTCTCTCTCTCTCTCTCTCTCTCTCTCTCTCTCTCTCTCTCTCTCTCGAACAAGGATCAGAGTTATAGTCTGTAACAAGGATCAGAGTTATAGTCTGTACAAAAGATCCCAGAGACATTCCTGGTCATTTTAAATCGTCAAAGAAAAACACATTTCGCCTTTCAATACCAGCCACATTGATCAAGGCTGTGTTCTGTCTATGTTGTAGAGTCGGGCCCATGATGGTGTTCTGTCTCTGCGTTGGGCACTGTGGTAGAGTAGGGCCCATCATGGTGTTCTGTCTCTGCGGTAGAGTAGGGCTCATCATGGTGTTCTGTCTCTGTGTTGAGTTCTGTAGTAGAGTAGGGCCCATCATGGTGTTCTGTCTCTGTGGTAGAGTAGGGCCCATCATGGTGTTTTGTCTCTGTGGCAGAGTAGGGCCCATCATGGTGTTCTGTCTCTGTGGTAGAGTAGGGCCCATCATGGTGTTCTGTCTCTGTGTTGAGTTCTGTGGTAGAGTAGGGCCCATCATGGTGTTGAGTTCTGTGGTAGAGAAGGGCCCATCATGGTGTTCTGTCTCTGTGTTGAACTCTGTGGTAGAGTAGGGCCCATCATGGTGTTCTGTCTCTGTGTTGAGCTCTGTGGTAGAGTCGGGCCCATCATGGTGTTCTGTCTCTGTGTTAGAGTAGGGCCCATCATGGTGTTTTGTCTCTGTGGCAGAGTAGGGCCCATCATGGTGTTCTGTCTCTGTGGTAGAGTAGGGCCCATCATGGTGTTCTGTCTCTGTGTTGAGTTCTGTGGTAGAGTAGGGCCCATCATGGTGTTGAGTTCTGTGGTAGAGAAGGGCCCATCATGGTGTTCTGTCTCTGTGTTGAACTCTGTGGTAGAGTAGGGCCCATCATGGTGTTCTGTCTCTGTGTTGAGCTCTGTGGTAGAGTCGGGCCCATCATGGTGTTCTGTCTCTGTGTTAGAGTAGGGCCCATCATGGTGTTTTGTCTCTGTGGCAGAGTAGGGCCCATCATGGTGTTCTGTCTCTGTGGTAGAGTAGGGCCCATCATGGTGTTCTGTCTCTGTGTTGAGTTCTGTGGTAGAGTAGGGCCCATCATGGTGTTGAGTTCTGTGGTAGAGAAGGGCCCATCATGGTGTTCTGTCTCTGTGTTGAACTCTGTGGTAGAGTAGGGCCCATCATGGTGTTCTGTCTCTGTGTTGAGCTCTGTGGTAGAGTCGGGCCCATCATGGTGTTCTGTCTCTGTGTTAAGCTCTGTGGTAGAGTAGGGCCCATCATGGTGTTCTGTCTCTGTGGTAGAGTCGGGCCCATCATGGTGTTCTGTCTCTGTGTTAAGCTCTGTGGTAGAGTAGGGCCCATCATGGTGTTCTGTCTCTGTGTTGAACTCTGTGGTAGAGTAGGGCCCATCATGGTGTTCTGTCTCTGTGGTAGAGTCGGGCCCGTCATGGTGTTCTGTCTCTGTTGTAGAGTCGGGCCCATCATGGTGTTCTGTCTCTGTGTTAAGCTCTGTGGTAGAGTAGGGCCCATCATGGTGTTCTGTCTCTGTGTTGAACTCTGTGGTAGAGTAGGGCCCATCATGGTGTTCTGTCTCTGTGGTAGAGTCGGGCCCGTCATGGTGTTCTGTCTCTGTTGTAGAGTAGGGCCCATCATGGTGTTCTGTCTCTGTGTTGAGCTCTGTGAGAGACAACATAAAGGGGGTCTGTGAGAGACTACATAAGGGTTGGTCTGTGAGAGACAACGTAAGGGTGGTCTGAGAGAGACAACGTAAGGGTGGTCTGTGAGAGACAACGTAAGGGGGTCTGTGAAAGACAACGTAAGGGAGGGGGGCACTCAAGCTTTCTATAAGCTCATGTGACTATTGAATAAAACACCAAGGCTTTTGGTCCATTACCAGGGATTACCATGTAAATCAGTCTCATTAAAGGAACATACAGACGTCATGTTTTATTCTGGGGCTAAATAATGCCGTTTTAATCCCTGTTGGGGAGGAGGCATGAGTTGTTTTACTCTTCATTATTCAAAGAAAAATGGATTTGTCAACGCAATGTGTGTCAAAATTATTTTGAATGCACTGAGAGAGTTCAAACGCGTTTAGATGTTCACCCAGTTATTTATAAAAATGTATGTGATTTATGTGTTACCATAGTGATATCCATGCGCTACCATAGTGTCTGATATTGGGGTGGCAGGGTAGCCTAGTGGTTAGAGTGTTGGACTACCAGCCGAAAGGTTGCAAGTTCAAATCCCTGAGCTGACAAGGTACAAATCTCTCATTCTGCCCCTGAACAGGCACTGTTCCTAGGCTGTCATTGAAAATAAGAATTTGTTCTTTAACTGACTTGCCTAGTTAAATAAAGGTAAATTATAAATGATTGTGTTACCATCGTTGTTGATATCCCTGTGTTCATAGGGATATCTGTGTGTCAACATTTATTTTTTATTTTATTTAACCTTTATTTAAGTAGGCAAGTCAGTTAATTAGACTGGTGGGCAGTATTGAGTAGATTGGATGAATAAGGTGCCCAGAGTAAACTGCCTGCTACTCAGGCCCAGTTGCTAATATATGCATATAATTAGTAGATGTGGATAGAAAACACTCTGAAGTTCCTAAAACTGATTGAATGATGTCTGTGAGTATAACTGAACTCCTATGGCAGGCAAAAACCTGAGAAAAAATCCAACCAGGAAGTGGGAAATCTGAGGTTTCTCATTTTTCAACTCCTATCGAAGATACAGTGGGATATTGGTCATATTGCACTTCCTAAGGCTTTCACTAGATGTCAACAGTCTTTAGAACCTTGTTTGATGCTTCTACTGTGAAGTGGGGGTGAATAAGGGCTGTTTGAGCCAGGTGTCTGGCAGAGTGCCATGAGCTCGTGACGCGCGTTCACGTGAGAGTTACCTCGCGTTCCATTGGTTTTCTACAGACAAAGGAATTCTCCGGTTGGAACATTATTGAAGATTTATGATAAAAACATCCTAAAGATTGATTCTATACTGCGTTTGACATGTTTCTACAAACTGTAATATAACTTTTCGTCTGAACTTTCGCATGGACTTCCCGGCGCGTCGTTATTTTGGATTGTGTACTAAACGCGCAAGAACTACAAGGAGGTATTTGGACATAAATGAGGGACTTTATTGAACAAATCTAACATTTATTGTGGAACTGGGATTCCTGGGAGTGCATTCTGTACGAAGATCAGCAAAGGTAAGTGAATATTTATAATGCTATTTCTGACTAATGTTGACTCGGATATCTGTTTGGCTGTTTTATTGTCTGTTTTATTGTCTGAGCGCTGTACTCAGATTATTGCATGGTGTGCTTTTTCTGTAAAGTTGTTTTTAAATCTGACACAGCGGTTGCATTAAGAACAAGTTTATCTAAATTTCCATGCATAACACTTGTATTTTCATCAACATTTATGATGAGTATTTCTGTAAATTGTTGTGGCTCTCTGCAAAATCACCGGATGTTTTTGGAACTACTGAACATAACGCGTCAATGTATAATGAGATTTTTGGATATACATATGAATTTTATCAAACAAAACATACATGTATTGTGTAACATGAAGTCCTGTGAGTGTCTTCTGATGAAGATCATCAAAGGTTAGTGATTTTATCTGTATTTCTGCTTTTTGTGACTCCTCTCT
Organism: Oncorhynchus masou masou; assembly: GCF_036934945.1. NCBI lineage: Eukaryota > Metazoa > Chordata > Actinopteri > Salmoniformes > Salmonidae > Oncorhynchus > Oncorhynchus masou. The sequence continues at coordinate 209,472 of NW_027000617.1, forward strand.
TTGGCTGGAAAAATGGCTATTTTTCTATGACTTGGCTCTGACCTAACATAATCGTTTGTGGTGCTTTCGCCGTAAAGCCTATTTGAAATCAGACACTGTGGCTGGATTTAGAAGAAGTTTATCTTTAAAATGGTGTAAAATACTTGTATGTTTGAGGAATTTTAATTATGAGATTTCTGTTGTTTTGAATTTGTCACCGTGCAACTTTCACTGGTTGTTGTTGAGGTGGGACGCTACTGTCCCGAATATCCCAGAGAGGTTTTAAGAACAAATTCTTATTTACAATTATGGCCTACCCGGCCAAACCCGGATGACTGGGCCAATTGTGCCTTGCCCTATGGGACTCCCAATCATGGCCGGATGTGATGCAGTCGGAAGTTGAACCAGCGACTGTAGTGACCCCTCTTGCACTGAGATGCAGTGTCTTAGACTGCTGCTTCACCCGGGAGCCCTTAACATAGTGATATCCCTGTGTTACCATAGTGATATCCCTGTGTCACCATAGTGATATCCCTGTGTCACCATAGTGATATCCATATATCACCATAGTGATATCCCTGTCACCATAGTGATATCCCTGTGTCACCGTAGTGATATCCCTGTGTCACCATAGTGAAAACCCCGTGTTACCATAGTGATATCCCTGTGTCATCATAGTGTCTGATATCACTGTCTTACCATAGTGATGTATAATTCATATGGGAGATGTGCTGTGGAAGGGACTCTGGTAGCAGAGGGCTGCTGTAATTAAGTTGTGTAAATGACAAGGTCATTAACAACGTTTATATGCTAATGATGTGGCTCAGACCGCCGCTGAAATACAGTAGAATCTATCCACAGATCCCTCGACCTGTCTGCCTGTGTTTGTGTGTGTGTGTGTGTGTGTGTGTGTGTGTGTGTGTGTGTGTGTGTGTGTGTGTGTGTGTGTCTGCCTGTGTGTGTGTGTGTGTGTGTGTGCGTGTGTGTGTGTGTGTGCTGACCTCAGCTTTAGCACCGGCTCAACACCGACCCGGCTTGGCTGACAAAACTGCAAACTCTGCATCAGTCAGTGAAATGTTAAACAGCGCTATGGCAATATTGATGTAGACATTGTTAAAGTTATGAGGGATTGGATTCTAATTTCATAAAGATTAAAGCAGTTTTTCTGCATTCATCATTACAGTACTAGACTTCATTCTACCCCTGTACACAGACTTTGCTACACTCTTAGAAGAAATGGTGCTATCTTGAAGTTAAAGGGGTTCTTTGGCTGTCCCTATAGGATAACCCATTGAATAATCTGTTTTGTTTCCAGGTAGAACCACTTTGGTTCCAGGTAGAACCCCTTTGGTTCCAGATAGAACCCCTTTGGTTCCAGGTAGAACCCCTTTGGTTCCAGATAGAACCCCTTTGGTACCAGGTAGAACCCCCTTTGTTCCAGGTAGAACCCCCTTTGGTTCCAGGTAGAACCCCCTTGGTTCCAGGTAGAACCCCTTTGGGTTCGATGTAGATCCCTATGAGGGTTGAATATTTTCCCTGTATTTTTTAAATGTTCCACCCCAAGGGCAAATCACTTTCATCCTGGGTAACCTGGTATTTCCCTCCAAAACCGTAAGTGGCATTCAAAAGCATGATGAAGCGTATACGTACATAGGCCTATGTCTGGATTTGATCACAGCTTTGATCGAAAATTGAGCATTATGAGCCCTACATTAAATACATCTTATGAGCCCTACATTAAAGACATTTGATGAGCCCTATATTAAAGACATTTGATGAGCCTTACATTAAAAACATTTAATGAGCCCTACAGTAAAGACATTTGATGAGCCCTACATTAAAGAAATGTAATGAGCCCAGGCCCAAAAAAGCCCAAATGATTGTACCATTATCCAATACATATATGATATAGGCTTCTGCCCATTACGCGGGACAGAAAAACATAAAAGCCCATAGATGTAGCTGGCTATATGCTCTCTTGGGTAAATAAGTAAATCTCGCCCCAGTCGGCTAATCTTTTTTTAAGTGTAAACTGTATTACTGTACTGTATTATACTGTGCTATATAGACACTTATATAGACACTTATATAGACACCCTTTCATATAGACACCCTTTCATAATATAATATAGGTCTACAATAAGATAATATAGGACTACAATAATATAATATAGGACTACAATAAGATAATATAGGACTACAATAATATAGGACTAAAATAATATAGGACTACAATAATATAGGACTACAATAAGATAATATAGGCCTACAGTAAGATAATATAGGACTGCAATAAGATAATATAGGGCTACAATAAGATAATATAGGACTACAATAATATAGGACTACAATGAGATAATATAGGACTTCAATAAGATAATATAGGACTACAATAATATAGGACTACAATATTATTGGACTACAATAATATAATATAGGACTGCAATAAGATAATATAGGACTACAATAAGATAATATAGTAATACAATAATATAGTACTACAATAATATAGGACTACAATACTATAATATAGGACTACAATAATATAATATAGGACTACAATAATATAATATAGGACTTTAATAATATAATATAGGACTACAATAATATAGGACTACAATAATATAGGACTGCAATAAGATAATATAGGACTGCAATAAGATAATATAGGACTGCAATAAGATAATATAGGACTTTAATAATATAATATAGGACTACAATAATATAGTACTACAATAATATAGGACTACAATAAGATAATATAGGACTGCAATATAGGACTACAATAATATAATATATGACTACAATAAGATAGGACTACAATTAGATAGGACTACAATAAGATAATATAGGACTGCAATACAATAAGATAATATAGGACTACAATAATATAGGCCTACAGTAAGATAATATAGGACTATGATAATATATGACTACAATAAGATAGGACTACAATTAGATAGGACTACAATAAGATATTATAGAACTACAATAATATAATATATGACTACAATAAGATAATATAGGCCTACAGTAAGATAATATAGGACTACAATAAGATAATATAGGACTACAATAATATAGGACTAAAATAATATAATATAGGACTACAATAAGATAATATAGGATTACAATAAGATAATATAGGACTACAATAATGTAGGTCTCCAGTAAGATAATATAGGACTACAATAATATAGGACTACAATAATATAATATAGGATTACAATAATATAGGACTACAATAATATAGACCTACTATAAGATAATATAGGACTACAATAAGAATATAGGACTACAATAAGATAATATAGGACTACAATAATATAGGACTACAATAATATAGGACTGCAATAAGATAATATAGGACTGCAATAAGATAATATAGGACTGCAATAAGATAATATAGGACTGCAATAAGATAATACAGGACTGCAATAAGATAATATAGGACTACAATAATATAGGACTACAATGAGATAATAAAGGACTACAATAATATAGGACTACAATAAGATAATGTAGACTACAATAATATAGGACTGCAATAAGATAATATAGGACTACAATAATATACAATAAGATAATATAGGACTACAATAAGATAGGACTACAATGAGATAATATAGGACTACAATAAGATAATATAGGACTACAATACTATAATGTAGGACTACAATAATATAGGACTACAATAATATAGGACTACAATAAGATAATATAGGACTACAATAAGATAATATAGGACTGCAATAAGATAATATAGGACTACAATAAGATAATATAGGACTACAATAATATAGGACTACAATAAGATAATATAGGACTGCAATAAGATAAATTAGGACTGCAATAAGATAATATAGGACTACAATAATATAGGACTACAATAAGAATATAGGACTACAATAATATAGGACTACAATAAGAATATAGGACTACAATAAGATAATATAGGACTACAATAATATAGGACTACAATAATATAGGACTACAATAATATAGGACTGCAATAAGATAATATAGGACTGCAATAAGATAATACAGGACTGCAATAAGATAATATAGGACTACAATAATATAGGACTACAATGAGATAATATAGGACTACAATAATATAGGACTACAATAAGATAATGTAGTGCTACAATAATATAGGACTGCAATAAGATAATATAGGACTACAATAATATAGGCCTACAGTAAGATCATATAGTACTACAATAAGATAGGACTACAATAAGATAATATAGGACTACAATAAGATAATATAGGACTACAATAATATAATGTAGGACTACAATAATATAGGACTACAATAATGTAGGACTACAAAAAGATAATATAGGACTGCAATAAGATAATATAGGACTGCAATAAGATAATATAGGACTACAATAAGATAATATAGGACTACAATAATATAGGACTACAATAAGATAATATAGGACTGCAATAAGATAATATAGGACTACAATAAGATAATATAGGACTACAATAATATAGAACTACAATAAGATAATATAGGACTACAATAATATAATATATGACTAAAATAAGATAGGACTACAATAAGATAATATAGGACTACAATAAGATAATAGGACTACAACAAGATAATATAGGACTACAATAAGATAATATAGGACTACAATAAGATAGGACTACAATAAGATAATATAGGACATTTACATTTTTGGACTACAATAATATAGGACTACAATAATATAGGACTACAATAAGATAATATATGACTACAATAAGATAGGACTACAATAATATAATATAGGACTACAATATTATAGGACTACAATAATATAATATAGGACTACAACTAGATAGGACTACAATAATATAATATAGGACTACAATAAGATAGGACTACAATAATATAATATAGGACTACAATATTATAGGACTACAATAATATAATATATGACAACAACTAGATAGGACTACAATAATATAGGACTACAATAATATAGGACTACAATAATATATTATATGACTACAACTCGATAGGACTACAATAATATAGGACTACAATAATATATTATATGACTACAACTCGATAGGACTACAATAAGATGCAGACCAGGTTTTACTTCTCTTCAAGAAGATTGAATGGTTATGTTTCTGAATAAATAACTGCTATAGCCTATTGCCATAGTACGTTCGCTCTCTCTTCAAACCACCGGTGAGTTCTATTGGCTGCTGTATTTAACATTCAGCAGAAAATAGCTGACGTCGCTCTTTGTGAGTAATCTATTGGTATAAGAAATGCTAAGAAAATTCTGTCCAGCAAGCTATTCTACTCTAGCTTTTCCTGCATTTAAAGCAACGACATTCGAGTGACAGGCTGTTTAAAACCTCTGCAGCTGCCATAAAAACATAAATCATCTTTACAATTAAAACAAGAAGGTGACCTCTGAAAGCCAGATGGACAGATGGGTCAATTAGATGTACATTCAGTCTTTATATTACTGTAACGTGGGCTACGCTGCAGCATATGCAGGCCTACCTGTCACAAGAAAATACAATAACCATGATGAGACGACAGGTCTACATGTATTGTGAGCTGCTGCTCCATACTGAGATGGGCTGTCTGTCCCCACCCTGAGATGGGCTCTCTGTCCCCACCCTGAGATGGGCTGTCTGTCCCCACCCTGAGATGGGCTGTCTGTCCCCACCCTGAGATGGGCTGTCTGTCCCCACCCTGAGATGGGCTGTCTGTCCTCACCCTGAGATGGGCTGTCTGTCCCCACCCTGAGATGGGCTGTCTGTCCCCACCCTGAGATGGGCTGTCTGTCCCCACCCTGAGATGGGCTGTCTGTCCCCACCCTGAGATGGGCTGTCTGTCCCCACCCTGAGAGGGCTGTCTGTCCCCACCCTGAGATGGGCTGTCTGTCCCCACCCTGAGATGGGCTGTCTGTCACCCACCCTGAGATGGGCTGTCTGTCCCCACCCTGAGATGGGCTGTCTGTCCCCACCCTGAGATGGGCTGTCTGTCCCCACCCTGAGATGGGCTGTCTGTCCCCACCCTGAGATGGGCTGTCTGTCCCCACCCTGAGATGGGCTGTCTGTCCCCACCCTGAGATGGGCTGTCTGTCCTCACCCTGAGATGGGCTGTCTGTCCCCACCTTGAGATGGGCTGTCTGTCCCCACCCTGAGATGGGCTGTCTGTCCTCACCCTGAGATGGGCTGTCTGTCCCCACCCTGAGATGGGCTGTCTGTCCCCACCCTGAGATGGGCTGCCTGTCCCCATCCTGAGATGGGCTCTCTGTCCCCACCCTGAGATGGGCTGTCTGTCCCCACCCTGAGATGGGCTGTCTGTCCCCACCCTGAGATGGGCTGTCTGTCCTCACCCTGAGATGGGCTGTCTGTCCTCACCCTGAGATGGGCTGTCTGTCCCCACCCTGAGATGGGCTGTCTGTCCCCACCTTGAGATGGGCTGTCTGTCCCCACCCTGAGATGGGCTGTCTGTCCCCACCCTGAGATGGGCTGTCTGTCCCCACCTTGAGATGGGCTGTCTGTCCCCACCTTGAGATGGGCTGTCTGTCCCCACCTTGAGATGGGCTGTCTGTCCTCACCCTGAGATGGGCTGTCTGTCCCCACCCTGAGATGGGCTGCCTGTCCCCACCTGAGATGGGCTGTCTGTCCCCACCCTGAGATGGGGCTGTCTGTCCCACCCTGAGATGGGCTGTCTGTCCTCACCCTGAGATGGGCTGTCTGTCCCCACCCTGAGATGGGCTGTCTGTCCCCAACCTGAGCGTTGATGATTCATCATGGAGAGGCTGTAGTAAAGATAGATTTAAACATCACATCATTTAAAAGTTCCATTTCACGCCTCACTGTTCATATGAATCATCTGTTACAATTGACCAGTTATTTATCCCGTGAAAAAGAGAGTAAACCTCAGTAACCAGGTTCCATTCAACCCGAATCCCCATCCACAGAGGGTTCTACATGGAACCCAAAGAGGTTCTACCTTGAACCAAAAAAGGGCCAAAGAACCCTCTTATCTAAGAGTGTACTTCTCTCCCTCTCTTTGTCTTTGTCTCTCTCTCTCTCAACATTAAAACAAATTAAACTGCATGAACCTTTCACACAAAGATTGTGGATACACCCTGACCAAACATAGAAACATACAAAGCAAAATATGGTCAGGTTGTGACACCTCCTCTTCCTCTTCCTCTTCCTCCTCCTTCTTCTTCTTCTTCTTCTTCTTCTTCTTCTTCTTCTTCTTCTTCTTCTTCTTCTTCTTCTTCTTCTTCTTCTTCTTCTTCTTCTTCTTCTTCTTCTTCTTCTTCTTCTTCTTCTTCTTCTTCTTCTTCTTCTTCTTCTTCTTCTTCTTCTTCTTCTTCTTCTTCTTCTTCTTCTTCTTCTTCTTCTTCTTCTTCTTCTTCTTCTTCTTCTTCTTCTTCTTCTTCTTCTTCTTCTTCTTCTTCTTCACCTTATTCACACATAATAACCGGGCATATTGTTTTATTTCATCACAGAGCTGAGTCTGGGTGCTTCCAGTTTGTTTCCCAGAACATTAAGTAAGAGAACAAATCAAGCTTGGTAGCATTAATGATGTTATTGAGGCCTAAGGAGCTGACCTTGTTGTCTCCTTGGAACGTTTAACCAACCCCAAGGTACCCATTATCATGATGAATATACTGCAGCACCAACAGACCCACTGACCGGCAGACCCACCAACCTGGAGACCGCTAGCACCGTCCACATCTAATTTATTTACCAGATGATAAAGAGAGAGAGAGAGAGACAGAGAGAGAGAGGCAGCCCACCTAGTCTCGTCTCAACCCCATGCTGAGTCCCTGTTTGTCTTCACACCTCCCTCCCCGTCCTCCTTCCCTCCAACACTAAACTGCAGGTTGAAGAATAAAAGGCTGATTGCAGTTGAGATGTTTTAAAGGTTTTTAGGCCTAGAGTGTTCCACGATGTAAAGACGAGGCACGGTGTGTGTGTGTGTGTGTCTGTGTCTGTGTCTGTGTGTGTGTGTGTGTGTGTGTGTGTGTGTGTGTGTATATATATATATATATTCCTGTGAACACTAACATAGAAATGTTCTAAGAACAGTTCAATAATTATTCCCTCAGTGGAGAACTGGTAACTTTAAAAAAACAACATAAAATCTGAATAAAGGATGACTGTGCTACTTCACAATAACACACTGACTTTAACTACTAACATTCATAATGATTAGCCAGAAATAACAGCAATGGTATTCTAACAACTTTAGCACGTCTGATCTCAAATCTGCGGAACAAATAACAATAGTTATTAAGATGTATAACGGACCTCTTTCACTCTCTGCTGTGGCCATTGGAATTATACGTAGCTACACAGGCCATGACCAGGGAGATGTGTTGTGTTTAGATACACAGGACATGACCAGGGAGATGTGTTGTGTTTAGATACAGGACATGACCAGGGAGATGTGTTGTGTTTAGATACACAGGACATGACCAGGGAGATGTGTTGTGTTTAGATACACAGGACATAATGACCAGGGAGATGTGTTGTGTTTAGATACACAGGACATGACCAGGGAGATGTGTTGTGTTTAGATACACAGGACATGACCAGGGAGACGTGTTGTGTTTAGATACACAGGACATGATCAGGGAGATGTGTTGTGTTTAGATACACAGGACATAATGACCAGGGAGACGTGTTGTGTTTAGATACACAGGACATGATCGGGAAGATGTGTTGTGTTTAAATACACAGGACATGACCAGGGAGATGTGTTGTGTTTAGATACACAGGACATAATGATCAGGAAGATGTGTTGTGTTTAGATACACAGGCCATGACCAGGGAGATGTGTTGTGTTTAGATACACAGGACATAATGACCAGGGAGATGTGTTGTGTTTAGATACACAGGACATGACCAGGGAGATGTGTTGTGTTTAGATACACAGGACATAATGACCAGGGAGATGTGTTGTGTTTAGATATACAGGACATAATGACCAGGGAGATGTGTTGTGTTTAGATACACAGGACATGACCAGGTAGATGTGTTGTGTTTAGATACACAGGACATGACCAGGTAGATGTGTTGTGTTTAGATACACAGGACATAATGACCAGGGAGATGTGTTGTGTTTAGATACACAGGACATAATGACCAGGGAGATGTGTTGTGTTTAGATACACAGGACATGACCAGGGAGATGTGTTGTGTTTAGATACACAGGACATGACCAGGGAGATGTGTTGTGTTTAGATACACAGGACATGACCAGGGAGATGTGTTTATTTCCCTTTATTCCATTTCCTTTGTCGTCTTATTAGATATAAGTACTCTAGATATTTCCCCTCACATAAACTCCATACAGTGCATTCAGAAAGTATTCAGACCCCTTAACATTTTCCACATTTTGTTATGTTACAGCCTTATTCTAAAATTGATTAAATTGTTTTTTCCCCCTCATCAATCTACACACAATACCCCATAATGACATCACAATACCCCATAATGACATCACAATACCTCATAATGACATCACAATACCCCATAATGACATCACAATACCCCATAATGACATCACAATACCCCATAATGACATCACAATAACCCATAATGACAAAGCAAAAAACATAAAGAAAAAGCACAAAACAATTACTGAAATTAAACATTTACATACGTATTCAGATCCTGTACTCTGTTGAAGAACCTTTGGCAGTGATTACAGCCTCGGGTCTTCTTGGGTATTTTTTTTATTTAACTAGGCAAGTCAGTTAAGAACAAATTCTTATTTTCAATGACAGCCTAGGAACAGTGGGTTAACTGCCTGTTCAGGGCAGAGCAGCAGATTTGTACCTTGTCAGCTCGGGGATTTGAACTTGCAACCTTCCGTTTACTGGTCCAACGCTCCTAGCCACTAGGCTACCCTGCTGTCAAGCTTGGCACACCTGTATTTGAGGAGTTTCTCCCATTCTTCTCTGCAGATCCTCTCAAGCTCTGTCAGGTTGGATGGGGACGATCGCTGCACAGCTAATTTCAAGTCTCTCCAGAGATGTTCGATTTAGTTCAAGGACATTCAGAGACTTGTCCCGGTCACTCCTGCGTTGTATTGACTGTGTGCTTAGGGTTGTTGTCCTGTTGGAAGGTGAATTTTTGCCCCAGTCTGTGGTCCTGAGCGCTCTGGAGCAGGTTTTCATCAAGGATCTCTGTACTTTGTTCTGTTCATCTTTTCCCTCCATCCTGACTAGTCTCCCAGTCCCTGCCGCTGAAAAACATCCCCACAGCATAATGCTGCCTCCACCATGATTCACCATAACGATGGTATTGGCCAGGTGATGAGTGGTGCCTGGTTTCCTCCAGACGTGATGCTTGGCATTCAGGGCAAAGAGTTTAATCTTGGTTTCATCAGACCAGAGAATCTTGACATTTGCCTTTTACTGAGGAGTGGCTTCCGTCTGGCCACTCTACCGCAAAGGCCTGATTAGTGGAGTGCTGCAGAGATGGTTGTTCTTCTGGAAGGTTCTCCCATCTCCACAGAAGAACTCTGGAGCTCTGTCAGAGTGACCATTGGGTTCTTGGTCACCTCCCCGACCAAGGACCTTCTCCCCAGATTGCTCAATTTGGCCGGGTGGCCAGCTCTAGGTAGATTCTTGGTGGTTCCAAACTTCTTCCATAAGAATGATGGAGTCCACAGTGTTCTTGGGTATCTGCAATGCTGCTGACATTTGTTTTGGTACCCTTCCCCAGATCTGGGCTTGACACTATCCTGTCTCGGAGCTCTACGGATAATTCCTTCGGCCTCATGGCTTGGTTTTTTGCTCTGACATACAAATGTGGGACGTATATAGACAGGTGTGTGCCTTTCCAAATCATGTCCTATCAATTTTTATTTCTCACAATTTAAATCTCATATGGTCTGAATACTTATATGAATAAGGTATTTTTTTATATATTTTTTTATACATTTGCAAAAAAAAAAAACTGTTTTCATTTTGTCATTGTGTGTAGATTGATGATATATGTACAGTATACATATTTTTTAATCCATTATAGAAAAAGGCTGTAACGTAACAAATTGTGGAAAAAGTCAAGGGGTCTGAATACTTTCTGAATGCATTGTAAACTCAAGTAATACATTGTATCTTTATCACAATATACTTTCAGCGTCCTGTATTTTCCCTTGTTTCTTTGTATGTCCCCAAAATGGCACCCTATTCCCTATGAGCCTTGGTTATTGACAGTGCACTATAAAGGCCCAAATGGTACCCTATTCCCTATGAGTCCTGGTTATTGACAGTGCACTATAAAGGCCCAAATGATACCCTATTCCCTATGAGTCCTGGTTATAGGCAGTTCACTATAAATGCCCAAATGGTACCCTATTCCCTATGAGTCCTGGTTATTGACAGTGTACTATAAAGGCCCAAATGATACCCTATTCCCTATGAGTCCTGGTTATAGGCAGTTCACTATAAAGGCCCAAATGGTACCCTATTCCCTATGAGTCCTGGTCTAAAGAAGTGCACTATAAAGGGACGAGTGTTCCATTTGGGACCAGGAGAAGAACTGACCGTTCCCAATAACATTCCATCCCCCCTCTGTCTGTGATCCTCTCCGGTTCAGCCCAGAGTCACTCACCTCTACAGAGACAAACCCTCAAGTATTCACGCCTCCAGGAAATGCCAGAGCTGGAGCAGAATCTCCTGCAGACCTCTAGAGACAGACCTCTAGATCTGAGGGGTTTCAGAATCTCATTGGGCAGAGAGACAGACCTCTAGATCTGAGGGGTGTCAGAATCTCCTGCGGCAGAGAGACAGACCTCTAGAACTGAGGGATGTTAGAAGCTCCTGGGGCAGAGAGACAGACCTCTAGATCTGAGGGGTGTTAGAATCTCCTGGGGCAGAGAGACAGACCTCTAGAACTGAGGGGTTTCAGAATCTCCTGGGGCAGAGAGACAGACCTCTAGAACTGAGGGGTTTCAGAATCTCCTGGGGCAGAGAGACAGACCTCTAGAACTGAGGGATGTTAGAAGCTCCTGGGGCAGAGAGACAGACCTCTAGATCTGAGGGGTGTTAGAATCTCCTGGGGCAGAGAGACAGACCTCTAGAACTGAGGGGTTTCAGAATCTCCTGGGGCAGAGAGACAGACCTCTAGAACTGAGGGGTGTTAGAAGCTCCTGGGGCAGAGAGGCAGACCTCTAGATCTGAGGGGTGTTAGAATCTCCTGGGGCAGAGAGACAGACCTCTAGAACTGAGGGGTTTCAGAATCTCCTGGGGCAGAGAGACAGACCTCTAGATCTGAGGGGTGTTAGAAGCTCCTGGGGCAGAGAGGCAGACGTCTAGAGGGACACTGTGAATATCACAGAAGTTTACTGGTACTGATGCACTCAGCTAGAGAATAAAGAGAAGAAGAGCTGGTACTGATGAACCCAGCTAGAGAATAAAGAGAAGAAGAGCTGGTACTGATGCACTCAGCTAGAGAATAAAGAGAAGAAGAGCTGGTACTGATGCACTCAGCTAGAGAATAAAGAGAAGAAGAGCGATTCATCGTTATTATTCTCAGTGTCCTTCGTCTTCAGTCATTTTCAGCATTGCTCTCATCCTCTTTCTATGAATGCTGTTGGTTAAAAATTCTGGGTAAATCTTATATATGGATGGCCCATCTGTAACATTTCAACTGTCTACTAACCCTAACAGTTATATATGGATGGGCCATCTGTAACATTTCAACTGTCTACTAACCCTAACCCTAACCCTTATATATGGATGGGCCATCTGTAACATTTCAACTGTCTACTAACCCTAACCCTAACCCTTATATATGGATGGGCCATCTGTAACATTTCAACTGTCTACTAACCCTAACCCTTATATATGGATGGGCCATCTGTAACATTTCAACTGTCTACTAACCCTAACCCTAAACCTTATATATGGATGGGCCATCTGTAACATTTCAACTGTCTACTAACCCTAACCCTAACCCTTATATATGGATGGGCCATCTGTAGATGCTCTACAGACTATCAGTAACATTTCAACTGTCTACTAACCCTAACCCTAACCCTTATATATGGATGGGCCATCTGTAACATCTCAACTGTCTACTAACCTAACCCTAACCCTTATATATGGATGGGCCATCTATAACATTTCAACTGTCTACTAACCCTAGCCCTTATATATGGATGGGCCATCTGTAACATTTCAACTGTCTACTAACCTAACCCTTATAT
>NW_027000618.1:0-8449 GCF_036934945.1 Oncorhynchus masou masou
TTTTTTTTATATAAAAAATAATTTATTATCTTCAATACCATTCATTCTTTACAACTCATAATTTACATACATACTCAAATAATGGTATTTTAATTAAACTAATTAAACTAAACACAAACCCCAAACAAAACCTCAGGGAGCATCTTCCCTCCCCGTCACCCTACAAAATACCTTTCCCTATCTCCCCGTCCCTAATCTATCCTCTTACAAATCTAAATGACACCCAGCCCTAAACCCCCCTTCCACCTCTCCCGAGCAGCATGCTGCCCCCACTTCCTCTCCTCCCTCTTCATCCTCCCCTCAAATCTCCTTCCACCCTCCTCACTATCCCTTCCACCCCCAATCTCTCCCTGTCTTCACCATGTTCTGCCTTGCTTCCCACAGCCCCCGTTTAAAGAGACTCATGAGAAGCCAGAGCAGAAACCTGTCCCTATCCGTCCCTCTCGCTCTCCCTACACCCCTCTCTAACCTGGCCCACGTCAATACAAAATCCCCCTTTACCAAACCTAACAACACCCGTGCCCTAGCCCATACTACTCCGGCAAAGGCACAGTCCCAAAAGACATGGCGCACAGTCACCTCCCTGCCACAAGAGGATCTTGGACAGATGGGGGATTACACCAAACTATACCGGTACAAGATGGAACGTACCGGCAAACACTTATGAAGGCTCAACCAATTCAGGTCCTTGAGCCTGTTGTCCAGACCCAGCGCCTGCACTCCCTCCCAGACCACTTCCGAGATGCCCACTACAGGCGCCGGACTCCCTGCCTTTCTGACCTCCTCGTACAGGTGCCTATGATCTAAACCTACTCGGGCAACTTCAACCTCAGGGTGCGCACGCAGCCACTTGGCCGCATGACCAAAGTGCCACGGCAGCTGTTCCGCCCGAGGACCCGTGTTAGACCACACCATTATGCTTCTCGCCTGATACGAGAAAAATACCCGCAGGAGGTAACCGGACGGGTGTATCACTGGCTGAGCAAGCTCCGTTAACAAGAAAGAAACAAAAATTGTGTCCAGCTTGAGGGAAATGTGGTACCCCCTACCTCCCTCCCCGATGGGACAGATCATGCGTGCCCTGGCGACCCACTCGCACCTGCCACTCCACATAAACTGAAACACAAGCCTCACTAGAGGCCTCCTCAGACAAGCCGGCAATGGGTAGATGTATGCCAAATACAAAAGAGGCGGCAACACATCCACCTTTAGGACCAGGACTTTGCCCATAAAAGACAAATACCTAGCTTTCCACATTGCTAGCTTCCTCTGTACCACTGCGATACGCATGTTCCAGTTTAGCGTCGCTGAGCCGGAGGTCTCAAAATGGACCCCGAGAATCCTCAGGGCCCCCTCACAGAGAGATAACCCCCAGGCACATCCGTTCTACCGCGCCATCTTCCGAAAAACTTGACGGAAGACTTTGCATGGTTCAGAACTGCTCCCGACGCTCGGGTGAAATCCCCAAAGATGGCAAGGGACCTTGTCAGGCACGAGTCCTTGCACAACAACAAGGAAGTGATCGTACTCGCCATCTTAACATGATCCACCACTTCCAGGGATCAGCAGACCTTCCACCCCTGTGTCTGCCCCTGTGGCAGCCCCCAGAACCTCCATGTACAGAGCGAAGAAACAAAGTGGGCACCTACACAGCCCAGACGAGGGAGGGTCAGCGTCACCCAAGTGACTATTCCTGCTCGGCACCGGCTCCGACATATAATGTACGAATCCATCCTACAAACTTCTCCCCAAATCCTAATCGACCTAACACTCTGAATAAAAGGATCTATTCCTACGATCAAAGGCTTCGCCTGATCTAGCGCTGCTACCATAAAGGCAGTCCTCTATCTTCAACCCAAGCGATGGAGTCCCTGATTAACTGTAGGTTCCATCTATTAGGCGGCCCTCTACCCATACGTCTGATCCTCATGAACAACGTAGGGAAGGGCTGTGCGCAACGGTCTTCTAAAACCTTTGCAAGTAGCTTGTAATCTACACACAGCATGGTCATGACCGCCAGTTGCCAAGGTCTGTTACTTCCCCTTCTTATATAAAAGTGACAGCACACCAACAGCCATTGATCCCCCGGGACCCCCGTCTCAAGGATGGCCTTCAAGACTTCGAGGACCACTGGTCAAGTATACCCCCAAAACTTGAGATAAAACTCAGCCAGCAGCCCATCCATCCCAGGCACCTTCCCTTTTCCCATCCTCTAAGAGCGCTCTCAACCTCTTCTAGTGAAATCTGGGCTCATCACTCTCTAATGTCCTCCGGCAACCGCCTGGACAAGTGTTCTAAAAACACATTTCCCTACTCTATCTTCCCTTTCTTAAATAAACCTTGAAATTATCCCAGTTGTCACCCTGACAAATCCTCTAGTTCTCTAACTATACCATTTTCTTCCTAACACCATGCATTACCTTCTACTCTGTCTTGCCCTAACCAACCTAAAGAACATAGCAGAACAAGTCTCATTATGTTCTAGAAAGCCACTATGCGCACGCTCCAAGAAAGCTCGAGCCTTCCGCTCCTGCAACTCCCTGAGGGTTGCGGATCTCTCCCAGATCAGAGCCTGGAGGTACTGCGGTGCCGTTCCCCTCACAGCTCCGTAGGCAAGCACCATGGTCTTGTAGCGGATGCGAGCTTCAACTGGAAGCCAGTGGAGAGAGCGGAGGAGCGGGGTGACGTGAGAGAACTTGGGAAGGTTGAACACCAGACGGGCTGCGGCGTTCTGGATGAGTTGTAGGGGTTTAATGGCACAGGCAGGGAGCCCAGCCAGCAGCGAGTTGCAGTAATCCAGACGGGAGATGACAAGTGCCTGGATTAGGACCTGCGCCGCTTCCTGTGTGAGGCAGGGTCGTATTCTGCAGATGTTGTAGAGCATGAACCTACAGGAACGGGCCACCGCCTTGATGTTAGTTGAGAACGACAGGGTGTTGTCCAGGATCACGCCAAGGTTCTTAGCGCTCTGGGAGGAGGACACAATGGAGTTAGTCAACGTGATGGCGGAGATCATGCGAGCGGGCCGTGCCCTTCCCCGGGAGGAAGAGCAGCTCCGTCTTGCGCGAGTTCAGCTTGAGGTGGTGATCACGTCATCCACACTGATATGTCTGCCAGACATGCAGAGATGCGATTCGCCACCTGGTCATCAGAAGGGGAAAGGAAAGATTAATTGTGTGTCGTCTGCATAGCAATGATAGGAGAGACCATGTGAGGTTATGACAGAGCCAAGTGACTTGGTGTATAGCGAGAATAGGAGAGGGCCTAGAACAGAGCCCTGGGGGACACCAGTGAGAGAGCGCGTCGCGAGGAGACAGATTCTCGCCACGCCACCTGGTAGGAGCGACCTGTCAGGTAGGACGCAATCCAAGCGTGGGCCGCGCCGGAGATGCCCAACTCGGAGAGGGTGGAGAGGAGGATCTGATGGTTCACAGTATCGAAGGCAGCCGATAGGTCTAGAAGGATGAGAGCAGAGGAGAGAGAGTTAGCTTTAGCAGTGCGGAGCGCCTCCGTGATACAGAGAAGAGCAGTCTCAGTTGAATGACTAGTCTTGAAACCTGACTGATTTGGATCAAGAAGGTCATTCTGAGAGAGATAGCGGGAGAGCTGGCCAAGGACGGCACGTTCAAGAGTTTTGGAGAGAAAAGAAAGAAGGGATACTGGTCTGTAGTTGTTGACATCGGAGGGATCGAGTGTAGGTTTTTTCAGAAGGGGTGCAACTCTCGCTCTCTTGAAGACGGAGGACGTAGCCAGCGTTCAGGGATGAGTTGATGAGCGAGGTGAGGTAGAGAGAAGGTCTCCGGAAATGGTCTGGAGAAGAGAGGAGGGGATAGGGTCAAGCGGGCAGGTTGTTGGGCGGCCGGCCGTCACAAGAAGCGAGATTTCATCTGGAGAGGGAGAAAGAGGTCAGAGCACAGGAGTAGGGCAGTGTGAGCAGGACCAGCGGTGTCGTTTGGCTTAGCAAACGAGAGATCGGATGTCGTCAAACCTTCTTTTCAAAATGGTTGACGAGTCATCTGCAGAGAAGGAGGGGAGGATTCAGGAGGGAGGAGAAAGTGGCAAGAGCTTCCTAAGTTAGGGCGATGCTTGGAATTTAGAGTGGTAGAAAGTGGCTTTAGCAGCAGAGACAGAGGAGGAAAATGTAAGAGGAGAGGGAGTGAGAAGGATGCCAGGTCCGCAGGGAGCGGGGATTTTCCTCCATTCCGCTCGGCTGCCCGAACACTGTTCTGTGAGCCCGCAATGAGTCGTCGAGCCACGGAGCGGGGAGGGGGGACCAAGCCGGCCTGGAGGATAGGGGACACTAGAAAGTCAAGGATGCAGAAAAGAGGAGAGAAGGAAGGAGTTGAGAGAGCAGAATCAGGGGAGATAGGTTGGAGAAGGTATGGCAGAGGGAAGAGATGATAGGATGGAAAGGGAAAGTAAGCAGAGAGAAGAGAGCAGGATACAAGGTAGTGGTCGGAGACTTGGAGGAGTTGCAATGAGGTTAGTGGAAGAACAGCATCTAGTAAAGATGAGGTCGGCGTATTGCCTGCCTTGTAGTAGGGAAGGTGAGAGGGTGAGGTCAAAGAGGAGAGGAGTGGAAAGAAGGAGGCAGAGAGGAATGAGTCAAAGGTAGACGTGGGGAGGTTAAAGTCGCCCAGGACTGTGAGGTGAGCCGTCCTCAGGAAAGGAGCTTATCAAGGCATCAAGCTCATTGATGAACTCTCGAGGAACCTGGAGGGCGATAAATGATAAGGATGTTAAGCTTGAAAGGGCTGGTAACTGTGACAGCATGGAATTCAAAGGAGGCGATAGACAGATGGGTAAGGGAGAAGAGAGAATGACCACTTGGGAGAGATGAGGATCCCGGTGCCACCACCCCGCTGACCAGAAGCTCTCGGGGTGTGCGAGAACACGTGGGCGGACGAAGAGAGAGCAGTGGGAGTAGCAGTGTTATCTGTGGTGATCCATGTTTCCGTCAGTGCCAGAAGTCGAGGGACTGGAGGAGGCATAGGCTGAGATGAACTCTGCCTTGTTGGCCGCAGATCGGCAGTTCCAGAGGCTACCGGAGACCTGGAACTCCACGTGGGTCGTGCGCTGGGACCACCAGATTAGGGTGGCCGCGGCCACGCGGTGTGGAAGCGTTTGTATGGTCTAGGCTAGCTGGCAGTGGCTGCGTTGTTGACACACTACACTAATCAAGTCGTTCCGTCGAGTGTAATAGTTTCTACAGTGCTGCTTCTGGGGGGCTGTGGCTAGCTAGCAGTGTTGATTACGTTACGTCTACGTTGAAAGAACGACAATAGCTGGCTAGCTAACCTAGAAAATCGCTCTAGACTACACAGGTAATAGCTAGATACAAAGACGGCTATGTGGCAGCTACGATCAAACAAATCAAACACGTTGTACTAGCAATAAGAGTGAAATGACAATGTGATACTACCTGTGGAAGCGAGCGGAATGTTGACCGGGTTGTTGTGGCAGTTCAAATTTGGTAGACGTTGGCTAGCTAGCTGGCAGTATCTCCTACGTTAAGGACGACAAATAGCTGGCTAGCTAACCTCGGTAAATTAAGATAATCACTAAGTCTACACTCTAAACTACACAATTATCTTGGATACGAAGACAGCAAAGACAACTATGTAGCTAGCTAACACTACACTAATCGAGTCGTTCAGTTGAGTGTAATAGTTTCTACAGTGCTAGTAGACGGTGGACGTTAGCTAGCTGCTGGGCAGATGGCAGTGTAGACTACGTTAGGACTGACAGTAAAATGACCATACGAGTCAGGTTCAATTAACCTTTGGATACGATCCACCTCCCTCCTCTCCTCCCTTTTTTCCTCTTGCAATACCCTATTATAAAAGCCCGAATCCTCACCTTAACTAATTCCCACCACTCTAACACCCTCTCGCACATGGACCGGAGGCCCTCAAGCCTCCTAAAGAAACACATAAAACCCGTCAACAAAAGCCTGCTCCTCCAGCACATCCCGATCTAGCTTCCAGTACCCCTACCAAAGAGGCAGACTGGCGACCCCCACCTGCAGGAGCACCCCGTCGTGATCCGAAAAGAAAACAGGCAACAGCCGCCCAGACAACTTACCCAAAGACCTGGGTACAAAAAGCATAGTGGAGCCTCCGCTCAACCCCCTGGAGTTACGCCATGTAGGACCGTCCATTTTCGGAGTAGTGTGCATACCACCATCTACCAGACCATGGCAAGCCATTAGCCTGGCAATGGCGCCTGCACTGCTATCCCCCCTCTTCCTAAATCTGTATTAAAATCCCCCCTATCACTAATTTCCTATTTGTGACACACAGGGGCGTCAGACAGTCCACCATCTCCCTCCTGTCTGCCACCACCTGTGGCCCATACACCACCACTAATCTAAATTTACAATCCCTTATCGTGACATCCACCCCTATAACCCTCCCCTGCATTACCACAAAAGAATCCTCCACTTTTACCTCCCTGTGCCCACACAAAATCCCTACCCCCGATGAGTGCACCCCCCTACACCCCAAACCGACTCCCCCTTGTCCCACTCCCTCTTAAATCTACTAACATCCCCTCCATCCCTCAGGTGAACCTCCTGTAAAAAACAAAAATCAAACCCCACACCCTCCAAATAACTAAAAACCGCCCTCCTCTTAACAATATCTCTTAAACCCCTTACATTTAAACTAACAAAAGTAAAATTAGACTCCATGAAAAAATAAAACATGTAATACACTCAAATTCTAAACCCAGACAGAAAAAAAAAACAGGAGACTCACCCGATGCTCCCCTGCTCCATATCTACCGGTGAGAACACCATCCGTAATCCCGACATCCCCCCTCTTCCTCCATCACACCATCCCAGGATGCAGGAATAGTGTTTGGCTCCGGGGTGCCCTGCACCCTGGGTCTACCCCCACAATCCTCCCCCTCCCCAGTGTTGCAGCTGGTTTGGAAAAAAATTGGGGAGGCTGAGTCCCCAAACAAAAAACTCCCCACCTCCTCCTGTACCCAGTCCTGAGTCTTGTTAGGTGTGTCCCCACCCAAATGAAGTTGAGAGCCTGGGGAAACCAGCAGCAACCCAGAGGTTTCTCCCACCCCCATCACTCTCTTGGCCATCCCCTCCCCCTCACTGTCGGCCAATCGCACCCTCCTCTTCATTCTCTTCTTTGGTGATGGCGGCAGTGGAGAGATACCACCCTCCCCCCGCCAGCTCCTCCATCATACCCCTCATCTCTTCCACCATGTCACTTTCCCCCCCAGTCCACTTGCTCTTCCACCGTCTCCTTCTCCAACACTCCTCCCTCGCTTTCTTCTCTCTCATGCTCCTCCACTCGGTTGCCTTCTTCCGCCGCTTTTCCTGGTTCTCCTACTCCCGTGCCTTCCGTTTCCTTCTCTCTTCCATCCGCCGCTTCTTGCTCCTCTTCCTTCCTTGTGGCCTTCCCCTCTGGACTTGTACTCTTGTCATGAGGCGTGCTTCCTTCCCCTCCTCTTCTTCCCCCATCCCCGCTCCTGCTCCCCCCCAGCCGCAGACGCATATGACCTCTGACGGGCCGGGCACCCCGCCACAGGTGTGCTGACGAGCCACACCCATGGCATGTCTTAGGCTTGTCACAATCCCTCGCCTCGTGATCCTCAGATCCACAAAATCTGCATTTTCTCATGCTGCACGAGGCGAAAATGTGTCCGTAGGCCATACAGCGCCTGCAAAATGGGGGCTGACGTGCATAAAACAACGTCCCCCTGTCAGCCCCAAGGGAGAACATAGCAGGAGGATGGAGGTAGCCACCATGTCCCTTTGGGTCCTCCCTGAGGAGGGCCTGGAAGCCTCTCCTCCCATTCCAAAACCCAAGGGAGTCTTTGAGGTGCCTAGCTGAGGAGACGTTATCCATGTATCTCCCCAGAAAAGCCCTCACCTCTTCGTCCTTAACGTAAGGGTTGTAAATGTTGACAGTTACAACCCTAAAGTTATTCTTCGCCAGGCTTGTTATTTCGTAGTGGCACATCGGCCTCTCACCTCCCACTGCTCTTGCCCTTCTCAGGATATCATCGTGTTTTTCTTCTGTATATAGCGCCACGTCGTATGCTCCCTCCAACGAGTTGCCTTGGAAACAAAACACGTCCTTCACCGTCAGCTTTAGAATCCCCATCAATATTATCCTTCCAAAAGATTCCCGTCCTAAAGGCTCCAACTCCTTTTCCTTCCAAGCAAAACGAATCGTGTTGGCCAGCCCAATCCCAGGGACCGACCGTGTTGATGTATTTAGCACCATCTCCGCAAGGAGAATGGCGCTCGTTCTCTTCTCTTCCAAAACAAGAAAAAAGAAAAATCCAAAGTGACCGAGCCTATCTGGTGAAACTACACAGAGACAGGAACAATCACCCACGAAATACACAAGTGAAACCCAGGCTGCCTAAATACGGTTCCCAATCAGAGACAACGATAATCACCTGACTCTGATTGAGAACC
>NW_027000619.1:5000-8448 GCF_036934945.1 Oncorhynchus masou masou
ATAACTATAATGCAGGAAGTATCAGTGACTCGCTCAATACGGAAGAGGTCAGATACTCTACAGGACTGTTTTGCTAGCACAGACTGGAACATGTTCCGGGATTCAGCCAATGGCATTGATGAGTACACCACATCAGTCTCCGGCTTCATCATTAAGCGGCATAAACGACGTCGTCACCACAGTGACCGTACGCAGATATCCCAACCAGAATCATGGATTACTTGTAACATCCACACCTACACCGTTTATTAAGCTAGAAACGGCGTTACAACGTAAAAAATTCCGTAACGGTCTCCATCGAGTTGCATGTTGTCACGTCCTGACCTTAGTTCCTTTTTTATGTCTCTATTTTGGTTTGGTCAGAGCGTGAGTTGGGGTGGGCATTCTATGTTTTGTTCTATGTTTTGTACTTCTATGTGTTTGGCCTGGTATGGTTCCCAATCAGAGGCAGCTGTCAATCGTTGTCTCTGATTGAGAACCATACTTAGGTAGCCTATTCCCACCTGTGTTTGTGGCTAGTTGTTTACTGTTTTGTGTTGTGTCACCTTGCAGGACAGTTTCAATTTTCGTTGTTTCACTTTTGTTATTTTGTATTCAGTGTTCAGTTGTAGTAAATTTTACATGGACATGTACAACGCTGCATTTTGGTCCGATCTTGACTACTCTTCCTCAGACGAAGAGGAGAATCGTTACACATGTATACAACTTTTTGATTTACTTTTTCCGCGATTCACTTTCTTGTCCTCTTTTTGCCCTCCATCCACTTTCATGGGACTTCTCAAGATTCTAAATGCTCTTCATTGTGACATCATCACTTCCAAAATGACATTCCCTGTCACTGAAATCATGCAACTTTTAAATACAAAATCAGCTATTAACTAACACTTTGCAACCACTTAGACAACAAAAAAAATGTGTCTACATCTCTGCTACTCAAATCTCGCGTTTGGACTAAACATAACATTCGGATCAATATATACAGCAGTTTAAGTGACCGCATAAACAACATTTTTGTAGCATTTGTTTTTACAAACAACGGCCGTTTTGACCACAACAAGTTAGACAAAAAGTTAGAGCGTAGTGGGATTTTCGTCACCTCTCTGCTCTCGATAGTTACCATCCACATTTAAAAGAGTTATATTTTGTTTATCTTTAGTCCCATCCTTCAGCTCCCCACCCCTTCTATCTCTGAACACCATCCCGTTTTGATTTATATTTGCCATATATTTTGTAGCTGTGCTGTTTCACAAAGGTTCTGAACCTACAGTGTAGACATTTTACAGACCCAGTACATTTTTACATTGGTTATGTTGTTGTTTTTAGTTCCACCAATCAGCTCCACTCAACCCCTCCAATCTATCTCTTCATCCAGTTTTGACCAGGCTGAATCAGATGCCGAATAACAACATGGACACCAGTCGCTCAATTATTCAAACAACAGCAGCTACAGCAGAGCACTGTACTGGAACTGACTGGAACTGACTAGAACTGACTGGAACTGACTGGAACTGTACTGGAACTGACTGGAACTGTACTGGAACTGACTGGAACTGTACTGGAACTGTACTGGAACTGACTGGAACTGTACTGGAACTGTACTGGAACTGACTGGAACTGTACTGGAACTACTGACTGACTGGAACTGACTGGAACTGTACTGGAACTGACTGGAACTGTACTGGAACTGACTGGAACTGACTGGAACTGACTGGAACTGACTGGAACTGACTGGAACTGACTGGAACTGTACTGGAACTGACTGGAACTGTACTGGAACTGACTGGAACTGTACTGGAACTGTACTGGAACTGACTGGAACTGTACTGGAACTGTACTGGAACTGACTGGAACTGTACTGGAACTGTACTGGAACTGACTGGAACTGACTGGAACTGTACTGGAACTGACTGGAACTGACTGGAACTGTACTGGAACTGACTGGAACTGACTGGAACTGACTGGAACTGACTGGAACTGTACTGGAACTGACTGGAACTGACTGGAACTGACTGGAACTGACTGGAACTGTACTGGAACTGACTGGAACTGACTGGAACTGACTGGAACTGTACTGGAACTGACTGGAACTGACTGGAACTGACTGGAACTGTACTGGAACTGACTGGAACTGACTGGAACTGACTGGAACTGACTGGAACTGACTGGAACTGTACTGGAACTGACTAGAACTGACTGGAACTGACTGGAACTGTACTGGAACTGACTGGAACTGACTGGAACTGACTGGAACTGACTGGAACTGACTAGAACTGACTGGAACTGACTGGAACTGTACTGGAACTGACTGGAACTGTACTGGAACTGACTGGAACTGTACTGGAACTGTACTGGAACTGACTGGAACTGTACTGGAACTGTACTGGAACTGACTGGAACTGTACTGGAACTGTACTGGAACTGACTGGAACTGTACTGGAACTGACTGGAACTGTACTGGAACTGACTGGAACTGACTGGAACTGACTGGAACTGACTGGAACTGTACTGGAACTGACTGGAACTGTACTGGAACTGACTGGAACTGTACTGGAACTGACTGGAACTGTACTGGAACTGTACTGGAACTGACTGGAACTGTACTGGAACTGTACGGGAACTGACTGGAACTGTACTGGAACTGTACTGGAACTGACTGGAACTGACTGGAACTGTACTGGAACTGTACTGGAACTGACTGGAACTGTACTGGAACTGACTGGAACTGACTGGAACTGACTGGAACTGACTGGAACTGTACTGGAACTGACTGGAACTGACTGGAACTGACTAGAACTGACTGGAACTGTACTGGAACTGACTGGAACTGACTGGAACTGACTGGAACTGTACTGGAACTGACTGGAACTGACTGGAACTGTACTGGAACTGTACTGGAACTGACTGGAACTGACTGGAACTGACTGGAACTGACTGGAACTGACTGGAACTGTACTGGAACTGACTAGAACTGACTGGAACTGACTGGAACTGTACTGGAACTGACTGGGACTGACTGGGACTGACTGGAACTGACTGGAACTAAAAAGAACTGTACTGGAACTGACTGGAACTGACTGGAACTGACAAGAACTGTACTGGAACTGACTGGAACTGACTGGAACTGACTGGAACTGTACTGGAACTGACTGGAACTGTACTGGAACTGACTGGAACTGACTGGAACTGTACTGGAACTGTACTGGAACTGACTGGAACTGACTGGAACTGACTGGAACTGTACTGGAACTGACTGGAACTGACTGGAACTGACTGGAACTGACTGGAACTGACTGGAACTGTACTGGAACTGTACTGGAACTGACTGGAACTGACTGGACTGACTGGAACTGACTGGAACTGACTGGAACTGTACTGGAACTGACTGGAACTGACTGGAACTGACTGGAACTGTACTGGAACTGACTGGAACTGTACTGGAACTGACTGG
>NW_027000620.1:0-8447 GCF_036934945.1 Oncorhynchus masou masou
TAAATCACACACACAATTAGCAAACTAATCAACAAATGAATCACACATTTGTGATCAAACATACAGTATAAAGAAAGCGTCTTTATTAAGGATCTTTCTAGCGTCTTTTTCAAGCATCTTCGGGTCTTTGAATAGCGATATAATAACCCCATGGTTTATAATTAACATTAGTAATATAAAGAGCCTAGAGGTAAGCAGTTTAGAAGCTTAAATGTAGTCTATAAATCTGCAATAAATAACTATAACACATTGGTTGAATTTGGAGCGTGACAAATAGTGAGTTTATATATGATTGCACTGTTATTGACTGTTACGGTTATTATTGACAGTGCGGTCATTCGTTGATTTATTGACCAAGGTATTCAGACGATCATAGAAGAGCGAGCATGACTCGACCTTCGCCTCTCCTGAGCCCGTTGGGGAGTTGCAGCGATGAGACAAGATCGCAATTGGATATCACGAAATTGTGAAGAAAAGGGGGGTGAAATTACAACAACAAAAACAAATCAAAACTAAGAGCATACTTTGTGGCAAAGCCTGCCAGTAGATGGCATAAATCTACCCTGTCTAGTTTCCCTCAATAAGACTTCCTAACTCCCCAAAACTTTAGTTTACTGACTATTAAAACAACAATAATCAAGTGTTCTTGTAAACATCTATATGAATACAATTCCACTCCCATCATGTATTTTTATTGACATTATGCTAATAAAATATAAAATAGTTGGGCCTACCATATCTGATTATTTTAACCTTAAACTACATCCATGGCAACTTATGGATATCGACTGCATTGGTAATACATAAATAAATGCAGCCACATTATTTCATGAGCAGATATGGTTGTAATAAATATGTAATAACTATAGTGCTCTATTCTGTGTACATGTGTACGGTGGGCGGTGTCGAACCTTGCCTTGAGAGCCGCTACTTATGCTGCGTTCAAGTGCTAGCCGGTACTAGGAAACTCGGAAATGTTCGACTTTCTGACTGGTTAAACGCGGCACGTCTGTAGCTATAAACAATTAGCAAGTCGGACCTTTCCGAGTTTTCTCGTTCCGACGTGCGCTTGAACGCAGCAAAAATGGTTTCTTTCTTGGTCTTGGGTTGGTGCTCAGAGGGGAGAGAGCGCTTCTGGAATTTGTGGTTAGATAGTATTTCCCGGGTAACTCGATGCGCTGGAAGGGGGAAGGCAGAAGATCCCTCCTCGCCGACAACGCATTGAGACTTCCAGAAATCTTTCCTTCTGAAGACGTTAGAAAGAGGAAAATGGCCTCTAAAGTTACAATCGATGGAGTAAGTTTTGTATAGACAGAATATATGGAACCGTTACGTGTAGCCGCCTAGTAAGCAGAGGGTGCACTGTCTACATTAACATAGAAAATGAAATGTATGTCATTTCAGCTGCAGAAACGGAGAAAGGAGGCATTGGACGACTGCGACAATATTTCTTATCATCGGGGAGTTATTTTTTTGTCACCAGAATGGAATGGTAAATTGTGCATTTTCATGTAAACTTTCAGCAGGTTTATAGCACACAAGTTGACAAGTGTTTGTGTTTACTTTATTGAAACAGCCCAGATTGTGCATTTGCCTTTCTGAACAGTTACGTCATAACCTACTGTGGAACTATTTTTTTCTTCTCAAACAAAGCGTTTTTATGGATACTCACTGATCAGTTATTTCATGTGAAAACTGGACACAACGTCAGAAAGACAGAGGACTACAGGCAATGCCTCGCTCACTGATCTTCTTATACCCATTGTAGGTTTTTCTTTGACACTGCAAAAATGAAACAGACACTGCATCTCTGTGTGTTATGGCTGTTGCTGGTATGGAGCACAGGGGCCTCTGACAGGAGACCCCTCAAAAGGACAATCTTAAGACGAACATCCCTCCAGGGGGGGATTTTTAACAGAACACAAAATGTGCTGAACTCTGACAGTATTGCTCCTTCCGCTGGTGGTATAAATGTATCCCCTATGACGAGCCATCGTGACGGAATGCAGAGAGAGGAGAAAGCTGAGCCTCCAAGAAGAGGAAAAGAACCACCAAGAAGAAGCATGATGCCAAGCAGAAGAAAAGCCCAACAACCAGAGAAACCCATCAACCAGGTTGGCAGTGGCACTGGCACATCTCAAGACAACAGTAAACAAGTGACAGGGAGGCGGTTCAGCCTCAGTCCACACCAGCCCGCACCGTCCCCGGCAGCGCAGGCTCCCTCAACGTCCTGGCCAGCTCGCAGGGAAGAACCGGGTCCTGGTCGTCTCTGCCCCACATGACTCAGACGGTTACTATCGCCTGATGATGACCCTCCTCAAGTCGGACGTCTACTGCCAGATGGCGGAGCGGCACATGCAGATGATAGTGATGTTCCACCAGGAGGGAGAGCGAGGCGGGAAGGTGCGGCGGGTCAACGCCAAGGGACAGGTGACGGAGGAGCCCCTGGATACGGTCCTCATCCCCAGGCTGATGAACTTCCTGAAGCTGGAGGAGGGGAAGTTTGGCATGGTTCTCCTGAGGAAGACCCTCCAGGTGGAGGAGAGGTACCCGTACCCGGTCAGGCTGGAGGCTATGTACGAGGTGATGGACCAGACCCACATGCGCAAGCTGGAGAAGGCCAGGCAGAGGGGCTTCGTGCAGAGGTGCAAGGCGGCCGGTGTTGAGGGCCAGGTGGTTGAGTCTCAGGGCCAGGGGGTATTGACCACGGGGTCAGAGGTCACAGTGAATTCTACAGTGGAGAGGGTGCCAGTGAGGAAAGGGGTGCAGAGACCAGCTCAAGGACCAAAGGCTGTGACAGTTACCACAACCCGACCAACCACAAAACCAACTATGACCACAAAGGCAACCACAATTACAACAAAGCCAACCACAACCACCACAACAAAACCAACAAGAACAAAAAAAACAACTACAACCACAACAAAACCACCACCAACAACAAAAGCAACCACAACCATAACTACAGCAAAGCCAACCACAACCACCACCAGAAAAACAACCACGACCACAACAAAACCAACAACTACTACAACGACCACAAAAGTAACTACACCACAACAAAACCAACAACCACAACAAAAACAACCACGACCACCACTACTATAAAACTTCTACCACCACAACAAAACCAAAACTACAACAACACAACGAACCACAACAAAACCAAAAACTACAACAACACGACGAACCACAACCACAACCACCACAAAACCCACAGTTCCGTCTTGGACCCCCAGACAACACCGCACTGGGGACCTAGAGGTTCCACCACAGACGAATCCTCCTACATCCTCTCAGAGACCCACATAAATGGCATAGATGACGCAGAATCCCACAGAGACCAATATGAAGAAGACACAACCGACGCATACCAAACATGGCCGACAAGTTGTTACCTCTCCAACTCAGCTCACTAACAACAAACCAACTGAAGGAGGAGGAGCTGGGCAGTGAACTCAAGGTTGACTCTGATGCACAGGTGGAAACAGCTTCCCCAAGAAGAGCAAGGTCAAAGCGGCCTGTCAATGCAGAGAGGAAGAAAAAGGCTGATAAATCAGGCAAAAGAGTAAAGCAGACAAGAAAAGGTTGAAGGCTACTAAAGACAGTGATGGGGCTTCTATCGTGGCAGGAGACCAGGGAAGAAGGCCGCTATTAACCAGGAGAAAGAAGCAGACAACAAGAGGCCCCCACAAAACAGCCAAACCTCTTAGTATCCTTTTTTGGACATTTTGAGAAAAGACGACGTCTACTTGTGAGTATTCTGTTGTATTACATAAATGTATTGATTAAATCTGATATGAAGCATGCATATTGGTACACTTGAACAGAATATAACTAAATAGAATGGAATAGAACCGAACAGAATATAATAGGACTGAATAGAACAGAACAGAACTGAACAGAATAGAATAGAACTAAATAGAACAGAACTGAACAGAATAGAATAGATCCGAACAGAATAGACACATGATACAACAGTCACTTTTGTTTCCCTCCCAGGTGATCAGTACTCCAGACGAGGAGAATCCTATGTACACGCAGCAGAGAGATGAGTATCTGGAGCATGTGTGTGAATTGGGCGTCAGAAAATCTCTCTTATCACCATTTTTGGCTCTCTGACCAATGGCACCATGAAGATGGACCATTACCAGGCTGGTAAGTAAAGTTTTGAACTTTTTGTTGCTAATTTTCAATTCTATTTTACTCTGATGACAAGTGTAATACAAGTTTATGGTTACAGAGAAGGATCAGCCTCTGAAAGGCATGAAAGAAGAGGACTTCACAAACCAGCCCCTCATCAGAGCCTTGAGGAATGAGTTGGGACTGATATTTGACGACTACTATATGGTGCTGACCGACTTTGATATGAAAGTGAAGGGTTGGTTGGCCTTGTTTCCCTATAAAGCTTACTGCGGTATAATTACAATGTGTTATTGTATACTGCTACTTAGTATTGTGCATCCTGGATGACCTTCTTATTTTGATGAAAGAGCGTTTAACCTTTCGGTCCTGTGTCTGAGTGAAAATCCATCATATCGGTTGAGCGCTTCAATAACTAATTTTACTGCAGTGAATTGATACAGTATCATCAATAACTCTTTTTCCGCCTAAAGATGGGTGATATGGTTTTCTGTTCCCATTCACAGCAAGAATATGAGGTGCCCATCGCCATGACGGCTGTGTTTGACTACATAGACACATTCTCTTCTCGCATCAAGGAGATGGAACAGCAGAAGAGGCAAGGAGTGACGTGTAAGACAGAAGACAAATCCAAATCTCTGGAGAACTTCCTCTCACGGTACTAGTGGGCTTTTGTTATTATCTAGGACGATGCAATTGCAATATAAGACTGTGTGACTGCAGTTTCAAGTCAACACAACTGACAAATACACTCGCCTAAAACGGACACTGACATCCTGTGTGCTGCTGGTCGAACATGTATATGCAAATAAATAAAGAAATGCATTTGTAACCTTTTTGTTCTTCTCAAAGGCTTGTGGAATGTTGTTTGTCTATATTTGATGTCATTGTTTGTTCTGTGTTTATATTTCTCGAGGTTCCGCTGGAGACGCAGGCTGTTTGTGATCTCCTCCTCTGACGGCGAGAATGGGCTTATCAGCAGCGCTCCTACGCCCTGACGAGCCAGGCCTGCGCAATCTGGGTGAGTAGTGATGTCACACTGTTGTCTCAGGCCTGTACGCCTTGATGATTTCACTGGGGCCCTTAAGTGTTTGTCTTGGCTGCTTCACTCCCATCTGCCGAGATGTTCAGAATGTGTGGCCACACTTTGGTCAACTAGGGTGACCGGTAGCGGAGGGCGGTTAAAGTGTTGGGCCAGTAACTGAAAGGTTGCTGGTTTGAATACCTGAGCCGACAAGGTAAAATCTGCCAATGTGCTCTTGAGCAAGGCTCTTAACCCTAATTTACTCCAGGGGTGCTGTACTACTATGGCTGACCCTGTAAAACAACACATTTCACTGCTCCTATCTGGTGTATGTGACAATAAAACATTATCACATTTTTTTTGCCTGTTACGTTCAAGAGCAGACATATTTCCTGAATAACTCACCAGCTCACTCAGATCCTCAAGCTTATAGAGACAGTGCAGGAGATTTACCTCTCTCAAATGCCACTCCTGAAACACACTGTCCTCATCCCTTGTTGTTACTGTCTGTCACTGTTGGTCCAACGAGCCATGCTGTACAAGCATCAGGATATATCTTTTCAGGAGTTCAAATGAACTACTAACATAACTATTAACAGAAGATAATCTCATGGAATGTCAACTTATTTGTAGCTTGCAGAGTCTGTGCAATTAGTTTTAACTGTTGCGAAATATGTAACTATGCAAACAAACAAAGGGATTTTTGGCGTTTAGCTATAACATGCTTGAATTGTTTAGGTTAGAAAATAGACACCACTCTAAAGCTGGGTTACGATAGAGGTCTCTTGAGACTAAACCAAAATGTTTGGTATTTGGTTTTGAGCCTGTTGTAGACAATGTGGTCAACTACTCATGTTGGTCTCGTACTGATGAAAAACAGGGTTCTTAGTTTGGGAGGACAGGCTATTGTTTAGCTGCCAACACAGTCTTTCTGTGGAGGACATTAATAGTACTGGGATGAAAGATCTGCAAATTAGAAACATTTGTCATTTGGGAAAGGAATCTAGCGAGCACAGTGAAACGAATAAAACAAGACCGTTGAGCTTCAGTTGTATGCATGCACTTTAGTACTTCTACTGGGAAATGTTTCATGGACTCAGTTTGGCCACATTGCAGAAATTGGGCTCTGTCTCTCTTAGACAGAGAGAGAGGTCATTCTGTGTAGTATTATACTGTACCCTCCATTCTGTGTAGTATTATACTGTACCCTCCATTCTCTGTAGTATTATACTGTACCCTCCATTCTACTACCCTGTATAGTATTATACTGTACCCTCCATTCTGTGTAGTAATACACTGTACCCTCCATTCTACTACCCTGTATAGTATTATACTGTACCCTCCATTCTACTACCCTGTATAGTATTATACTGTACCCTCCATTCTGTGTAGTATTATACTGTACCCTCCATTATGTATAGTATTATACTGTACCCTCCATTATGTATAGTATTATACTGTACCCTCCATTCTATGTAGTAATACACTGTACCCTCCATTCTACTACCCTGTATAGTATTATACTGTACCCTCCATTCTGTGTAGTATTATACTGTACCCTCCATTATGTGTAGTATTATACTGTACCCTCCATTATGTGTAGTATAATACTGTACCCTCCATTATGTATAGTATTATACTGTACCCTCCATTCTGTGTAGTATAATACTGTACCCTCCATTCCGTGTAGTATAATACTGCACCCTCCATTCTGTATAGTATTATACTGTACCCTCCATTCTACTACCCTGTATAGTATTATACTGTACCCTCCATTCTGTGTAGTATTATACTGTACCCTCCATTCTGTGTAGTGTTATACTGTACCTTCCATTATGTGTAGTATTATACTGTACCCTCCATTCTGTATAGTATTATACTGTACCCTCCATTCTGTGTAGTATTATACTGTACCCTCCATTCTGTGTAGTATTATACTGTACCCTCCATTATGTGTAGTATTATACTGTACCCTCCATTCTACTACCCTGTATAGTATTATACTGTACCCTCCATTCTGTGTAGTATAATACTGTACCCTCCATTCTGTATAGTATAATACTGTACCCTCCATTCTGTATAGTGTTTTACTGTACCCTCCATTCTGTATAGTGTTTTACTGTACCCTCCATTCTGTGTAGTATAATACTGTACCCTCCATTCTGTATAGTGTTTTACTGTACCCTCCATTCTGTATAGTATTATACTGTACCCTCCATTCTGTGTAGTATAATACTGTACCCTCCATTCTGTGTAGTGTTTTACTGTACCCTCCATTCTATATAGTATTATACTGTACCCTCCATTCTGTGTAGTATAATACTGTACCCTCCGACAGTGTTTACTGTACCCTCCATTCTGTATAGTATTATACTGTACCCTCAATTCTGTGTAGTGTTATACTGTACCCTCCATTCTGTGTAGTGTTTTACTGTACCCTCCATTCTGTATAGTATTATACTGTACCCTCCATTCTGTGTAGTGTTATACTGTACCCTCCATTCTACTACCCTGTATAGTATTATACTGTACCCTCAATTCTGTGTAGTGTTATACTGTACCCTCCATTCTACTACCCTGTATAGTATTATACTGTACCCTCAATTCTGTGTAGTGTTTTACTGTACCCTCCATTCTGTGTAGTGTTTTACTGTACCCTCCATTCTGTATAGTATAATACTGTACCCTCCATTCTGTGTAGTATTATACTGTACCCTCCATTCTGTGTAGTGTTTTACTGTACCCTCCATTCTGTGTAGTGTTTTACTGTACCCTCCATTCTGTATAGTATAATACTGTACCCTCCATTCTGTGTAGTACTGTACCCTCCATTCTGTGTAGTATTATACTGTACACTCAATTCTGTGTATTATACTGTGTTTTACTGTAATTCCTCCATTCCTGCTATGTTATACTGTGCCCTCCATTCTGCATAGTATTATGTTTCAAATTTCCATTCAAATGTAGTATAATACTGTACCCTCCATTCTGTGTGTGTTTCAATGTACCCTCCATCTAGGTAGTATTATACTGTACCCTCCATTCTAATTACCCTGTATAGTTATACTGTACCCTCCATTCTGTGTAGTGTTTTACTGTACCAACTGTAGTGTTATACTGTAACCATTTGCATATTATACTGCACCTCCATTCTGTAGTATAATACTGTACCCTCCATTCTACTACCCTGTATAGTATTATACTGTACCCTCCATTCTACTACCCTGTATAGTATTATACTGTACCCTCCATTCTACTACCCTGTATAGTATTATACTGT
>NW_027000621.1:0-8445 GCF_036934945.1 Oncorhynchus masou masou
CTCTGACACACGATAAGACACACAGACATCTCTCTATCTGTCCCCTCTCTGTCATAGTGTAACTCTGACACACGATAAGACACACAGACATCTCTCTATCTGTCCCCTCTCTGTCATAGTGTAACTCTGACACACGATAAGACACACAGACATCTCTCTATCTGTCCCCTCTCTGTCATAGTGTAACTCTGACACACGATAAGACACACAGACATCTCTCTATCTGTCCCCTCTCTGTCATAGTGTAACTCTGACACACGATAAGACACACAGACATCTCTCTCTTGCGCTATGTCCTCTTTTCTTTTCCATTACCTCACTTTCTCTTGCCTTCTCTCTCTCTCTCTCTTTTTTTCTTTTTGGTAAAAGTAGAAGAGTAGTAATGAGTTGCATTTACTGTGCTTCCTTTCACCAATCAGAGGTCTTTATATTGGGAGGGAGTCATTTTGTCCACCAGCAATCGTGGCCATTTTTGGAAAGAGAGAGAAGTGCAGCGAGATCTTTGGTGACCACAGAACCTGGGTTGAACATCTCATCCTAAGGGATCTACAGGGCAGGGTCCCTGTTACTATCCTGGGCAGGGTCCCTGTTACTATCCTGGGCAGGGTCCCTGTTACTATCCTGGTCAGGGTCCCTGTTACTATCCTGGTCAGGGTCCGTGTTACTATCCTGGTCAGGGTCCCTGTTACTATCCTGGTCAGGGTCCCTGTTACTATCCTGGTCAGGGTCCCTGTTACTATCCTGGTCAGGGTCCCTGTTACTATCCTGGTCAGGGTCCCTGTTACTATCCTGGTCAGGGTCCCTGTTACTATCCTGGTCAGGGTCCCTGTTACTATCCTGGTCAGGGTCCCTGTTACTATCCTGGTCAGGGTCCCTGTTACTATCCTGGGCAGGGTCCCTGTTACTATCCTGGGCAGGGGCATTGGATTCTCTTTAGAGTAGACCAGAGGAAGGTGGTTTCTCGACCGGACCAACCCTGTTTATCTTCACAGGCGGTCTCTCGACCGGACCAACCCTGTTTATCTTCACAGGGGGTCTCTCGACCAGCCCAACCCTGTTTATCTTCACAGGGGGTCTCTCGACCGGACCAACCCTGTTTATCTTCACAGGGGGTCTCTCGACCGGACCAACCCTGTTTATCTTCACAGGGGGTCTCTCGACCGGACCAACCCTGTTTATCTTCACAGGGGGTCTCTCGACCGGACCAACCCTGTTTATCTTCACAGGGTCTCTCGACCGGACCAACCCTGTTTATCTTCACAGGGGTCTCTCGACCGGACCAACCCTGTTTATCTTCACAGAGGGTCTCTCGACCGGACCAACCCTGTTTATCTTCACAGGGGGTCTCTCGGATCGGACCAACCCTGTTTATCTTCACAGGGGTCTCTCGACCGGACCAACCCTGTTTATCTTCACAGGGGTCTCTGACCGGACCAACCCTGTTTATCTTCACAGGGGGCTCTCGACCGGACCAACCCTGTTTATCTTCACAGGGGGTCTCTCGACCGGACCAACCCTGTTTATCTTCACAGGGGGTCTCTCGACCGGACCAACCCTGTTTATCTTCACAGGGGGTCTCTCGACCGGACCAACCCTGTTTATCTTCACAGGGGGTCTCTCGACCGGACCAACCCTGTTTATCTTCACAGGGGGTCTCTCGACCAGACCAACCCTGTTTATCTTCACAGGGGGTCTCTCGACCGGACCAACCCTGTTTATCTTCACAGGGGGTCTCTCGACCGGACCAACCCTGTTTATCTTCACAGGGGGTCTCTCGACCGGACCAACCCTGTTCATCTTCACAGGGGGTCTCTCGACCGGACCAACCCTGTTCATCTTCACAGACAGCGTACCTAACTAATGACAGGAGCACCGGCTGTTTGTTTGGAATAGTGTTGGTGAATGTATATACCCTTTCTAGATGGACTTTACTGCTGAGAGGCATAAACACATAAAATGACGAATGTTTCCTGGAGTATCTGTGGAGCTGCCTTAATGCGCACCACACACACGCAGACACACACACACACAAACACACACACACACTAGAAACACACACACACACAAACACACACACACACACAAACACACACACACACAGACACAAACACACACACACACAGACAAAAACACACACACACAGACAAAAACACACACACACACACAAACACACACACACACACACACACACACACACAGACAAAAACACACACACACACACACACACACACACACACACACACACACACACACACACAGACAAAAACACACACACACACACAAAAACACACACACACACACAAACACACACACACACAGACAAAAACACACACACACACAAACACACACACACACACCAGACAAAAACACACACACACACACACAGACAGACAAAAACACACACACAGACACAAACACACACACAGACAAACACACACACACAGACAAACACACACACACACAGACAAACACACACACACACACACACAAACACACACACACACAGACAAAAACACACACAGACAAACACACAAAACACAGACAAAAACACACACACACACACACACACACACACACACAAAACACAGACAAAAACACACACACACACACACACACACACACACACACACACACACACAAAAACACACACACACACACACACACACACACACACATACACACATACATACATACACACCTCTTCACAAAGTTGACATATCACCCAGTAATGCAATATGGTTAACGCACAGTTTTCCTGTTTCACAGTTGTACAGCAGCTTTTAGATAGGGTCTGAGAAGCTCTCAGCAAGGTTATCTACGCTACCACAGAGTGCTGCCTTATCAGAAAATGGTTGGCCAAGAGGTGTTGTTAATCTCTCCAGAGCCCGTTCTCTCCCACAGTCGCTCCATTGTGCACCGAGACATCTTTATCTCCCCCGCCAATCGGTGGCCTTTCACTCAGACAGGGTGTCACTGGTTTGGTGTAAATCAAAATGTGTATTTCCCTCTTGTCCAGATTAGCTGGGTTGGGTGCTGAGGCCTGCTGTCGGTGTCTCCTGAGAGCAGAGGAAAAGCCCATCTATTACACAGCATTCACTGGCAGACAGACATTCTCATCGACGGGCTGCAGTGGAGCAGGCTGGGAGCTTAAAGTTCCTTGGTGTCCACATCACCAACTAACTAACATGGTTAGAGTGTAGAGGCGGTAGGTAGCCTAGTGGTTAGAGTGTAGAGGTGGTAGTCTAGTGGTTAGTGGTTAGAGTGAGTGTTAGAGTGTAAGTGTTAGGTAGCCTAGTGGTTAGAGTGTAGGGGCGGTAGGTAGTCTGAGTGTTTGGGTGTGTAGGGGTGGTAGGTAGTCTAGTGGTTAGGTGTAGGGTGGTAGGTAGTCTAGTGGTTAGGAGGTAGGGTGGTTGGTAGCCTAGTGGTTAGGTGTAGGGGTGGTAGGTAGTCCAGTGGTTAGAGTGTAGGGGTGGTAGGTAGTCTAGTGGTTAGAGTGTAGGGGTGGTAGGTAACCTGAGTGGTTAGAGTAGGGGTGGTTGGTAGACTAATTGGTTGGAGTGTAAGGGGTGAGTAGGTAGCCTAGTGGTTAGAGGTAGGGGTGGTTGGTAGACCAAATGGTTAGAGTGTGAGGTGGTAGGTAGCCTGAGATGGTTAGAGGTAGGGGTGGTTGGTAGCCTAGTCTGGTTAGAGAGTAGGGGTGGTGGGTAGTCTAGTGGTTAGGAGTAGGGGTGAGTAGGTAGTCTAGTGGTTAGGAAGTCATGGGGGTGGTAGGTAGCCAGTGGTTAGGAGTGGGGTGGTTTGGTATACAGCCTAGTGGTTGGAAGTGTGAGGGTGTGGTATGCAGTGGTTAGGTGTGAGGGTGGTAGGTAGTCTAGTGGTTAGAGTGTGAGGTGGTGGGTAGTCCTAGTGGTTGGGAGTGTAGGGGGCGGCAGGTAGTCTAGTGGATTTAGAGTGTAGGGGCGGCAGGTAGTCCTAGTGGTTAAGAGTGTAGGGGTGGTAGGTAGTCTAGTGGTTAGGTGTAGGGGTGGTAGGTAGTCTAGTGGTTAGAGTGTAGGGGTGGTAGGTAGTCTAGTGGTTAGAGTGTAGGGCGGTAGGTAGTCTAGTGGTTAGAAGTGTGAGGCGGTAGGCAGCCTAGTGTTTAAGAGTGTAGAAGAGTGAGTAGCCTAGTGGTTAGAGTGTAGGGGTGGTAGGTAGTCTAGTGGTTAGAGTGTAGGGGTGGTAGGTAGCCTAGTGGTTAGAGTGTAGGGGCGGTAGGTAGCCTCGTGGTTAGAGTGTAGGGGTGGTAGGTAGCCTTGTGGTTAGAGTGTAGGGGTGGTAGGTAGTCTAGTGGTTAGAGTGTAGGGGTGGTAGGTAGTCTAGTGGTTAGAGAGTAGAGGTGGTAGGTAGTCTAGTGGTTAGAGTGTAGAGGCGGTAGGTAGTCTAGTGGTTAGAGTGTAGGGGCGGTAGGTAGCCTAGTGGTTAGAGAGTAGGGGTGGTAGGTAGCCTAGTGGTTAGAGAGTAGGGGTGGTTGGTAGACTAGTGGTTAGAGTGTAGGGGTGGTAGAGGGCCTCGTGGTTAGAGTGTAGGGGTGGTTGGTAGTCTAGTGGTTAGAGCGTAGGGGTGGTTGGTAGACTAGTGGTTAGAGTGTAGGGGTGGTAGAGGGCCTCGTGGTTAGAGTGTAGGGGTGGTTGGTAGTCTAGTGGTTAGAGCGTAGGGGTGGTTGGTAGTCTAGTGGTTAGAGAGTAGGGGTGGTTGGTAGACTAGTGGTTAGAGTGTAGGGGTGGTAGAGGGCCTCGTGGTTAGAGTGTAGGGGTGGTTGGTAGTCTAGTGGTTAGAGCGTAGGGGTGGTTGGTAGTCTAGTGGTTAGAGTGTAGGGGTGGTAGGTAGCCTAGTGGTTAGAGAGTAGGGGTGGTTGGTAGACTAGTGGTTAGAGTGTAGGGGTGGTAGGTAGCCTCGTGGTTAGAGTGTAGGGGTGGTTGGTAGTCTAGTGGTTAGAGCGTAGGGGTGGTTGGTAGTCTAGTGGTTAGAGTGTAGGGGTGGTAGGTAGCCTAGTGGTTAGAGAGTAGGGGTGGTTGGTAGACTAGTGGTTAGAGTGTAGGGGTGGTAGGTAGCCTAGTGGTTAGAGTGTAGGGGTGGTAGGTAGTCTAGTGGTTAGAGTGTAGGGGTGGTAGGTAGTCTAGTGGTTAGAGTGTAGGGGTGGTAGGTAGCCTAGTGGTTAGAGAGTAGGGGTGGTTGGTAGACTAGTGGTTAGAGTAACAGAAAAGTTGGTAGAACAAATCCCTGAGCTGACAAGGTAAAAATCTGTTGTTCTCCTCCTGAACAGGAAGTTAACTCACTGTTCCCCGGTAGGCGTCATTATAAATAAGAATTTGTTCTTAACTGACTTGCCTGGTTAAATAAAAACATATTTTTGTTGATGGTATTTTTCATAAAACTATTTGGTTAGGGCTTGAAGGGCAAAACACTGTAAGGTGTATTGATAGCATGTGACAAATACAATTTGATGATTTGATTTACATGCGAGTAATTTACAGACAGAGTGACTTACAGTATTGAGTACATATATACTGGTCCCCTGTGGGAATTGAACTCACAACCCAGACATTGGCAGCGCCATGCTCAGCAACTGAGCCACAAGAGGCCCTGTGTGCCAGACAGACAGAATCTCTGCAAGCAGGTTTCTTTCTCTTTGTCTCTCTCTCCTCTCTCTACCTCCCTCTCTTTCTCTCCCCCTCTCTCTACCCTTCTCTCTCTATCTCTCTCTCTACCTCCTGTCTCTCTCTACCTCCTCTCTCTTCCCCCCCTCTCTACCTCCTCTCTCTTTCCCTCTGTATCTCTCTCTACCTCCTCTCTATGTCTTTCCCTCTCTGTCTCTCACACACAAAGGAAATTCAAATCACCAGGGTTCAATCAATGTAGAATATCTCCTCCTCTCAGCCCTCTCCTGACATTGTCAGGCCGTCCCGTGTTACCTGTACATTCACTCTTCCTTTTGTCTTGTCAACATACTTTCTTATTGCCGTAGCTGTCAACATTTCTGACTGCTGAACTAGTCAAAATCAAGTCAAAACAAATTGTATGTTATTGTGAGTGTAGTGAAATGCTTGTGCTCTAGACAGTGCAGCAATATCTAACAGGTAATATCTAACAATTTCACAAACAAAACCCTATTACACACAATCTATTTCATAACTATACTAGGCGGACCTGTTTGGTTATGACAGGGTCAATGACACTGTTCCAGGGCAGTTTTCCCTCCAGTGCATTTCTTTTAGACACGCCAGTCCTGGACCGTATCCACACAACTGTCTCCGAGTAGAAGTACTGATCTAGGATCAGTTTAGCCTTTAAATGAGTCAGATTGTATGGATAGAGGTATTGACAGATACTAGATCAACACGGCCACTATTAGACGCTTTGTGGATACGGGCGTCGTTCTACAATGAGCTGGCTGGAACTACAAGTTAAATATGGCCTGACATGATTATGAGTTACACCTGTACAACCCAGTTACACTGTACAACTTTAAGTTACACCTGTACAACCCAGTTACACCTGTACAACCCAGTTACACCTGTACAACCCAGTTACACTAACACAACCCAGTTACACCTGTACACACCTCCAGAACTGCTGCCCAACACGGATACTGAAATGAGGCCTGTAGGAGGGAGAGAGAGAGGTGGGAGAGAGAGAAGAGAGAGGTGGGGAGGAGGGAGAGAGAGAGAGGTGGGAGAGAGAGAGAGGTGGGGAGGGGAGGGAGAGAGAGAGAGAGTGGGGGAGAGAGAGAGGGAGAGAGAGAGGAGAGGAGGAAGAGAGAGAGGTGAGGAGAGAGAGAGAGAGAGGTGGGGAGGGAGAGAGAGAGGTGGGGAGAGAGAGAGAGAGAGGTGGGGAGGGAGAGAGAGAGAGGGGTGGGGAGGGAGAGAGAGAGAGAGAGAGAGGTGAGGAGAGAGAGAGAGGTGGGGAGGAGAGAGAGAGAGAGGTGAGGAGGAGAGAGAGAGAGGTGGGGAGGAGAGAGAGGGGAGGGGGAGGGGGGGGAGAGAGGTGGGGAGGGAGAGAGAGGGGGAGAGAGAGGGGGAGGGAGAGAGGTGGGGAGGGAGAGGGGGAGAGAGAGAGGTGGGGAGGAGAGAGGGTGGGAGGGAGAGAGAGGTGGGGAGGGAGAGAGAGAGAGGTGTGGGAGGGAGAGAGAGAGGTGGGGAGGGAGAGAGAGAGAGAGAGAGAGGTGGGAGGAGAGAGAGAGAGGTGGGGGAGGAGAGAGAGAGAGAGGGGAGGGAGAGAGAGAGAGAGAGAGAGAGAGGGGGAGGGAGAGAGAGAGGGGTGGGGAGGGAGAGAGAGAGAGAGAGAGGTGGGGAGGGAGAGAGAGAGAGGAGAGGGGGAGAGAGAGAGATAGAGAGAGGTGGGGAGGGAGAGAGAGGTGGGGAGGAGAGAGAGAGAGGTAAGAGATAGGTGGGGAGGGAGAGAGAGAGGTGGGAGGGAGGGAGAGAGAGAGGTGGGGAGAGATGGGGAGGGGAGAGAGAGAGAGAGAGAGAGAGAGGTGGGGAGGGAGAGAGAGAGGTGGGAGGGAGAGAGAGAGAGAGAGGTGGGAAGGGAGAGAGAGAGAGAGAGGTGGGGAGAGATGGGGAGAGAGAGAGAGAGAG
Source organism: Oncorhynchus masou masou (assembly GCF_036934945.1). Lineage (NCBI taxonomy): Eukaryota > Metazoa > Chordata > Actinopteri > Salmoniformes > Salmonidae > Oncorhynchus > Oncorhynchus masou. The sequence goes on from NW_027000621.1 coordinate 7,617, forward strand.
GGTGGGGAGGGAGAGAGAGAGGTGGGGAGGGAGAGAGAGAGAGAGAGAGGTGGGAAGGAGAGAGAGAGAGAGAGGTGGGGAGGGAGAGAGAGAGAGAGAGAGAGGTAGGTGGGGAGAGAGAGAGAGAGGGTGGGAGGAGGGAGAGAGAGAGAGAAGTGGGGAGGGAGGAGAGAGGGGTGGGGAGGGAGAGAGAGGTGGGAGGAGAGAGAGAGAGAGAGAGAGAGAGAGGTGGGAAGGGAGAGAGAGAGAGAGAGAGGTGGGAGAGAGAGGGAGAGGGGGGGGAGAGAGAGAGAGGTGGGGAGGGAGAGAGAGAGAGAGAGAGAGAGGTGGGGAGAGTGGGGAAGAGAGAGAGAGAGGTGGGGAGGGAGAGAGAGGGGTGGGGAGGGAGAGAGAGAGAGAGGTGGGAAGGGAGAGAGAGAGAGAGAGGGTGGGGAGGGAGAGAGAGAGAGAGAGAGGTGGGGAGGGAGAGAGAGAGAGAGAGAGAGAGAGAGAGGTGGGGAGGGAGAGAGAGAGAGAGAGAGAGAGAGAGGGAGGGAGGAGGGAGAGAGAGAGAGAGAGAGAGTGGGGGAGGGAGAGAGAGAGAGAGAGAGAGAGAGGGGTGGAGAGAGGGAGGGAGAGAGAGAGAGAGGAGGGAGAGAGAGGGGTGGGGAGAGAGAGAGAGAGAGAGAGAGAGGTGGGAAGGAGAGAGAGAGAGAGGTGGGGAGGGGAGAGAGAGAGAGAGAGGTGGGGAGGGAGAGAGAGAGAGAGAGAGAGAGGTGGGAAGGGAGAGAGAGAGAGAGAGGTGGGAGGAGGGAGAGAGAGAGAGGTGGGGAGGGAGAGAGAGAGAGGT
>NW_027000622.1:0-8445 GCF_036934945.1 Oncorhynchus masou masou
CATGTCAGCTGCTACCACTACTACTAATGTTCTGATAATGTTCTGCATGTCATCTGCTACCACTGCTACTCATGTTCTGATAATGTTCTGCATGTCAGCTGCTACCACTACTACTAATGTTTTGATAATGTTCTGCATGTCAGCTGCTACCACTACTACTAATGTTCTGATAATGTTCTGCGTGTCAGCTGCTACCACTACTACTAATGTTCTGATAATGTTCTACATGTCAGCTGCTACCACTACTACTAATGTTCAACATGGCAGCTGCTACCATTACTACTAATGTTCTGATAATGTTCTACATGTCAGCTGCTACCACTACTACTAATGTTCAACATGTCCGCTGCTACCACTACTACTAATGTTCAACATGTCCGCTGCTACCACTACTACTAATGTTCAACATGTCCGCTGCTACCACTACTACTTTTGTTCTACATGTCAGCTGCTACCACTACTACTAATGTTCAACATGTCCACTGCTACCACTACTACTAATGTTCAACATGTTCTCTGCTACCACTACTACTAATGTTCTACATGTCAGCTGCTACCACTACTACTAATGTTCTGATAATGTTCTGCATGTCAGCTGCTACCACTACTACTAATGCTCTTCATGTCAGCTGCTACCACTACGACTAATGCTCTACATGTCAGCTGCTACCACTACTACTAATGTTCAACATGTCAGCTGCTACCACTACTACTAAAGCTCTACATGTCAGCTGCTACCACTACTACTAATGCTCTTCATGTCAGCTGCTACCACTACTACTAATGTTCAACATGTCAGCTGCTACCACTACTACTAATGTTCTGATAATGTTCTGCATGTCATCTGCTACCACTGCTACTCATGTTCTGATAATGTTCTGCATGTCAGCTGCTACCACTACTACTAATGTTTTGATAATGTTCTGCATGTCAGCTGCTACCACTACTACTAATGTTCTGATAATGTTCTGCGTGTCAGCTGCTACCACTACTACTAATGTTCTGATAATGTTCTACATGTCAGCTGCTACCACTACTACTAATGTTCAACATGGCAGCTGCTACCATTACTACTAATGTTCTGATAATGTTCTGCATGTCAGCTGCTACCACTACTACTAATGCTCTACATGTCAGCTGCTACCACTACTACTAATGTTCAACATGTCAGCTGCTACCACTACTACTAATGTTCTGATAATGTTCTGCATGTCAGCTGCTACCACTACTACTAAAGTTCTGATAATGTTCTACATGTCAGCTGCTACCACTACTACTAATACTCTAGATGTCAGCTGCTACCACTAGTACTAATGTTCAACATGTCAGCTGCTACCACTACTACTAATGTTCTGATAATGTTCTGCATGTCAGCTGCCACCACCACAACAAATGTTCTGATAATGTTTGGTGTGTCAGCTGCTACCTCTAGCACTAATGTTCTGATAATGTTCTGCATGTCAGCTGCTAACACTACTACTAATGTTCTGCATGTCAGGTGCCACCACTACTAGTAATGTTCTGATAATGTTCTGTATGTCAGCTGCTACCACTATTACTAATGTTCTGCATGTCAGGTGCTACCACTACTACTAATGTTCTGATAATGTTCTGCATGTCAGCTGCTACCACTACTACTAATGTTCTGATTATGTTCTGCATGTCAGCTGCTACCACTACTACTAATGCTCTACATGTCAGCTGCTACCACTACTACTAATGTTCAACATGTCAGCTGCTACCACTACTACTAATGTTCTGATAATGCTCTACATGTCAGCTGCTACCACTACTACTAATGTTCAACATGGCAGCTGCTACCACTACTACTAATGTTCTGATAATGTTCTGCATGTCAGCTGCTACCACTACTACTAATGCTCTACATGTCAGCTGCTACCACTACTACTAATGTTCAACATGTCAGCTGCTACCACTACTACTAATGTTCAACATGTCAGCTGCTACCACTACTACTAATGTTCTGATAATGTTCTGCATGTCAGCTGCTACCACTACTACTAATGTTCTGATAATGTTCTACATGTCAGCTGCTACCACTACTACTAATACTCTACATGTCAGCTGCTACCACTAGTACTAATGTTCAACATGTCAGCTGCTACCACTACTACTAATGTTCTGATAATGTTCTGCATATCAGCTGCCACCACCACAACAAATGTTCTGATAATGTTTGGTGTGTCAGCTGCTACCTCTAGCACTAATGTTCTGATAATGTTCTGCATGTCAGCTGCTACCACGACTACTAATGTTCCGATAATGTTCTGCGTGTCAGCTGCTACCACTACTACTAATGTTCTGCTTGTCAGCTGCTACCACCACTACTACTGTTTAACATGTCAGCTGCTACCACTACTACTAATGTTCTGATAATGTTCTGCATGTCAGCTGCTACCACTACTACTAATGTTTTGATAATGTTCTGCATGTTAGTTGCTACCACTACTACTTATGTTCTGATAATGTTTTGCGTGTCAGCTGCTACCACTATAACTAATGTTCTGATAATGTTCTGCATGTCAGCTGCTACCACTACTACTAATGTTCTGATAATGTTCTGCATGTCAGCTGCTACCACTACAACTAATGTTCTGATAATGTTCTGCATGTCAGCTGCTACCACGACTGCTAATGTTCAACATATCCGCTGCTACCACTACTACTAATGTTCTGCATGTCAGCTGCTACCACTACTACTAATTTTCAACATGTCCGCTGCTACCACTACTACTAATGTTCAACATGTCCGCTGCTACCACTACTACTAATGTTCAACATGTCCGCTGCTACCACTACTACTAATGTTCAACATGTCCGCTGCTACCACTACTACTAATGTTCAACATGTCCGCTGCTACCACTACTACTATTGTTCTACATGTCAGCTGCTACCACTACTACTAATGTTCAACATGTCCACTTCTACCACTACTACTAATGTTCAACATGTCCGCTGCTACCACTACTACTAATGTTCTACATGTCAGCTACAGCATCACTACTACTAATGTTCAACATGTCCGCTGCTACCACTACTGGTTTAATGTTCAACATGTCAGCTGCTACCACTACTACTAATGTTCTGATAATGTTCCCGTATGTCACGTTACCACTACTACTAATAAACAACATGTCCTCTGCTTTTTATTTACTTTTTATTTCACCTTTATTTAACCAGTAGGTTAGTTGAGAACAAGTTCCTCATTTACAACTGCTAATTTTGGCCAAGATAAAGCATAGCAGTGTGAACAGACAACACAGAGTTACACATGGAGTAAATAATTAACAAGTCAATAACACAGTAGAAAAAAGGGGAGTCTATATACAATGTGCAAAAAGGCATGAGGAGGTAGGTGAATACTGCAATATTGCAGATTAACACTTGATGATTGATAAATGCTCATGTACAGGTAGAGATATTGGTGTGCAAAGAGCAGAAAAAGTAAATAAATAAAAACTGTGGGGATGAGGTAGGTGAAAAAGGTGGGCTATTTACCAATAGATTATGTAACAGCTGAGCGATGGTTAGCTGCTCAGATAACTGATGTTTGAAGTTGGTGAGGGAGATAAAGGTCTCCAGCTTCAGCGATTTTTGCAATTCGTTCCAGTCACAGGCAGCAGAGTACTGGAGCGAAAGGCGGCCAATGAGGTGTTGGCTTTAGTGATGATCAGTGAGATACACCTGCTGGAGCGCGTGCTACGGATGGGTGTTGCCATCGTGACCAGTGAACTGAGATAAGGCGGAGCTTTACCTAGCAAGGCCTTGTAGACGACCTGGAGCCAGTGGGTCTTGCGACGAATATGTAGCAAGGGCCAGCCGACTAGAGCATACAAGTCGCAGTGGTGGGTAGTATAAGATGCTTTAGTGACAAACGGATGGCACTGTGTTAAACTGCATCAGTTTGCTGAGAAGAGTGTTGGAAGCATTTTGTAGATGACATCGTCAAGTCGAGGATCGGTAGGATAGTCAGTTTTACTAGGTAAGCTTTACAGCGTGAGTGAAGGAGGCTTTGTTATGGAATAGAAAGCCGACTCTTGATTTGATTTTCGATTGGAGATGTTTGATAGATTCTGGAAGGAGAGTTTGCAGTCTAGCCAGACACCTAGGTACTTAAAGGTGTCCACATATTCTACCACTACTACTAATGTTCTACATGTCAGCTGCTACCACTACTACTAATGCTCTTCATGTCAGCTGCTACCACTACGACTAATACTCTACATGTCAGCTGCGACCACTACTACTAATGTTCATCATGTCAGCTGCTACCACTACTACTAATGTTCTGATAATGTTCTGCATGTCAGGTGCTACCACTACTACTAATGTTCTGATAATGTTCTGCATGTCAGCCGCTACCACTACTACTAATGTTCTGATAATGTTCTGCATGTCAGCTGCGACCACTTCTACTAATGTTCTGCATGTCAGGTGCTACCGCTACTACCAATGTTCTGATAATGTTCTACATGTCAGCTGCAACCACTACTACTAGTGTTCAACATGTCAGCTGCCACCACTACTACTAATGTTCTGATAATGTTCTGCATGTCAGCTGCCACCACTGCTACTAATGTTCTGATAATGTTCTGCATGTCAGCCGCTACCACTACTACCAATGTTCTGATAATGTTCTGCATGTAGCTTCTACCTCTACTTCCAATGTTCTGATAATGTTCTACATTTCAGCTGCTACCACTACTAATAAAGTTCTGATAATGTTCTGCATGTCTTCTGCTCCACTTCTACTAATGTTCTGCATGTCAGTTGCTACCACTACACCAATGTTCATGATAATGTTCTACATGTAGCTGCTACCACCACTACTAATGTCCTGATAATGTTCTGCATGTCAGCTGCAACCACTACTTCTAATGTTCTGATAATGTTCTGCATGTCAGCTGCTACCACTACTACTAATGTTCCGATAATGTTCTGCATGTCAGCTTCTACCTCTACTTCCAATGTTCTGATAATGTTCTACATTTCAGCTGCTACCACTACTAATAAAGTTCTGATAATGTTCTGCATGTCAGCTGCTACCACTTCTACTAATGTTCTGCATGTCAGTTGCTACCACTACTACCAATGTTCTGATAATGTTCTGCATGTCAGCTGCTACCACTACTACTAAGGTTCTGATAATGTTCTGCATGTCAGGTTCTACCTCTACTACCAATGTTCTGATAATGTTCTACATGTCAGCTGCTACCACTACTACTAATGTTCTGATAATGGTCTGCGTGTCAGTTGCTACCACTACTACTAATATTCTGATTATGTTCTGCATGTCCGCTGCTACCACTACTACTAATGTTCTGATAATGTTCTGCGTGTCAGCTGCTATCACTACTACTAATGTTCTGATAATGCTCTACATGTCATCTGCTACCACTACTACTAATGTTCTGATAATGCTCTACATGTCAGCTGCAACCACTACTACTAGTGTTCAACATGTCAGCTGCCACCACTACTACTAATGTTCTGATAATGTTCTTCATGTCAGCCGCTACCACTACTACTAATGTTCTGATAATGTTCTTCATGTCAGCCGCTACCACTACTACCAATGTTCTGATAATGTTCTGCATGTCAGCTGCCACCTCTACTACTAATATCCTGATAATGTTCTGCATGTCAGCCGCTACCACTACTACCAATGTTCTGAATATCAGCTTCTACCTCTACTACCAATGTTCTGATAATGTTCTACATGTCAGCTGCTACCACTACTACTAAAGTTCTGATAATGTTCTGCATGTCACCTGCGACCACTTCTACTAATGTTCTGCATGTCAGGTGCTACCACTACTACCAATGTTCTGATAATGTTCTACATGTCAGCTGCTACCACTACTACAAATGTCCTGATAATGTTCTGCATGTCAGCTGCAACCACTACTACTAATATTCTGATTATGTTCTGCATGTCCGCTGCTACCACTACTACTAATGTTCTGATAATGTTCTGCGTGTCAGCTGCTATCACTACTACTAATGTTCTGATAATGCTCTACATGTCATCTGCTACCACTACTACTAATGTTCTGATAATGCTCTACATGTCAGCTGCAACCACTACTACTAGTGTTCAACATGTCAGCTGCCACCACTACTACTAATGTTCTGATAATGTTCTTCATGTCAGCCGCTACCACTACTACTAATGTTCTGATAATGTTCTTCATGTCAGCCGCTACCACTACTACCAATGTTCTGATAATGTTCTACATGTCAGCTGCTACCTCTACTACTAATATCCTGATAATGTTCTGCATGTCAGCCGCTACCACTACTACCAATGTTCTGAATATCAGCTTCTACCTCTACTACCAATGTTCTGATAATGTTCTACATGTCAGCTGCTACCACTACTACTAAAGTTCTGATAATGTTCTGCATGTCACCTGCGACCACTTCTACTAATGTTCTGCATGTCAGGTGCTACCACTACTACCAATGTTCTGATAATGTTCTACATGTCAGCTGCTACCACTACTACAAATGTCCTGATAATGTTCTGCATGTCAGCTGCAACCACTACTACTAATGTTCTGATAATGTTCTGCATGTCAGCTGCTACCACTACTACTAATGTTCTGATAATGTTCTGCATGTCAGCTGCAACCACTACTACTAATGTTCTGATAATGTTCTGCATGTCAGCTGCTACCACGACTACTAATGTTCCGATAATGTTCTTCATGTCAGCTGCTACCACTACTACTAATGTTCAACATGTCAGCTGCTACCACTACTACTAATGTTCCGATAATGTTCTGCATGTCAGGTGCTACCACTACTACCAATGTTCTGATAATGTTCTACATGTCATCTGCTACCACTACTACTAATGCATGTCAGCTGATAATGTTCTGATAATGTTCTACATGTCAGCTGCTACCACTACTACTAATGTTCTGCTGCTATCAGCTGCCAACAATACCACTACTACCAATGTTCTACTACTAATGTTCTGCATGTCAGCTGCTACCACTACTACTAATGTTCTGATACTGTTCTGCATGTCAGCTGTTTCCAATACTGTTCCTTAACATGTGCTAATGTTCTGATTATGTTCTGCTTGTCAGCTGCTACCACTACTACAATTGTTCTGAAATGTTCTGCTTGTCAGCTGCTACCACTACTACTAATGTTCAACATGTCAGCTGCTACCACTACTACTAATGTCTTCTGCATGTCAGCTGCTACCACGACTACTAATGTTCCGATAATGTTCTGCATGTCAGCTGCTACGACTACTACTAATGCTCTTCAACAGCAGCTACCACTACTACTAGTGTCTGCTTCCACCATTCTGTTCTACATGTCAGCTGCTACCACTACTACTAATGCTCAACATTTCAGCTGCTACCACTACTACTAATGTTCTTCATGTCAGCCACCACTACGACTAATGTTCAACATGTCAGCCAAGCACCATTACTACTAATACAAACTGAACATGTCATTGCTACGCCACGCTAAAGCTTCTCTTCCTACATGTCAGCTGCTACCACTAATACTAATGCTTCATGTCAATGTTACCATCACTACTAATGTTCAACATGTGTCAGCTGCTACCACTACTACTAATGTTCTGATAATGTTCTACATGTCACCTGCTACCACTACTGCTAATACTCTACATGTCAGCTGCAACCACTACTACTAGTTTTCAACATGTCAGCTGCCATCTTTTCATCGCTACGACCTTTCGATATCGTTCAGCGTCAGCCGCTACCACTACTACCAATGTCGATAATGTTCTGTATGTCAGCCTACCTCACTTCCAATGTTCTATATTGTCTGCGGTGTCATTGCTACCACTACTACCAATGTTCTGATAATGTTCTACATTTCAGCTGCTACCACTACTACTAATGTCCTGATAATGTTCTGCATGTCAGCTGCTACCACTACTACTAATGTCCTGATAATGTTCTACATGTCAGCTGCTACCACTACTACTAAGGTTCTGATAATGTTCTGCATGTCAGGTTCTACCTCTACTACCAATGTTCTGATAATGTTCTACATGTCAGCTGCTACCACTACTACTAATGTTCTGATAATGGTCTGCGTGTCAGTTGCTACCACTACTACTAATATTCTGATTATGTTCTGCATGTCCGCTGCTACCACTACTACTAATGTTCTGATAATGTTCTGCGTGTCAGCTGCTATCACTACTACTAATGTTCTGATAATGCTCTACATGTCATCTGCTACCACTACTACTAATGTTCTGATAATGCTCTACATGTCAGCTGCAACCACTACTACTAGTGTTCAACATGTCAGCTGCCACCACTACTACTAATGTTCTGATAATGTTCTTCATGTCAGCCGCTACCACTACTACCAATGTTCTGATAATGTTCTACATGTCAGCTGCTACCACTACTACAAATGTC
>NW_027000623.1:0-8445 GCF_036934945.1 Oncorhynchus masou masou
TGTAGGGTCAGTACTACATTATAACCTGTCAGTACTACATTATAACCTGTGTAGGGTCAGTACCACATTATAACCTGTGTAGGGTCAGTACTACATTATAACCTGTCAGTACTACATTATAACCTGTGTAGGGTCAGTACTACATTATAACCTGTGTAGGGTCAGTACTACATTATAACCTGTCAGTACTACATTATAATCTGTGTAGGGTCAGTACTACATTATAACCTGTGTAGGGTCAGTACCACATTATAACTTGTGTAGGGTCAGTACTACATTATAACCTGTGTAGGGTCAGTACTACATTATAACCTGTGTAGGGTCAGTACCACATTATAACCTGTGTAGGGTCAGTACTACATTATAACCTGTGTAGGGTCAGTACTACATTATAACGTGTGTAGGGTCAGTACTACATTATAACCTGTGTAGGGTCAGTACTACATTATAACCTGTCAGTACTACATTATAACCTGTGTAGGGTCAGTACTACATTATAACCTGTGTAGGGTCAGTACTACATTATAACCTGTGTAGGGTCAGTACTACATTATAACCTGTGTAGGGTCAGTACTACATTATAACCTGTCAGTACCACATTATAACCCGTGTAGGGTCAGTACCACATTATAACCTGTGTAGGGTCAGTACCACATTATAACCTGTGTAGGGTCAGTACTACATTATAACCTGTGTAGGGTCAGTACTACATTATAACCTGTCAGTACTACATTATAACCTGTGTAGGGTCAGTACTACATTATAACCTGTGTAGGGTCAGTACCACATTATAACCTGTCAGTACTACATTATAACCTAGGGTCAGTACTACATTATAACCTGTGTAGGGTCAGTACTACATTATAACCAGTACTACATTATAACCTGTGTAGGGTCAGTACTACATTATAACTACATTATAACCTGTCAGTACTACATTATAACCTGTGTAGGGTCAGTACTACATTTAATAGTACTACATTATAACCTGTGTAGGGTCAGTACCACATTATAACCTGTGTAGGTCAGTACTACATTATAACCTGTCAGTACTACATTATAACCTGTGTAGGGTCACCTGTGTAGGGTCAGTACTACATTATAACCTGTCAGTACTACATTATAATCTGTGTAGGGTCAGTACTACATTATAACCTGTGTAGGGTCAGTACCACATTATAACCTGTGTAGGGTCAGTACTACATTATAACTGTGTAGGGTCAGTACTACATTATAACCTGTGTAGGGTCAGTACCACATTATAACCTGTGTAGGGTCAGTACTACATTATAACCTGTGTAGGGTCAGTACTACATTATAACGTGTGTAGGGTCAGTACTACATTATAACCTGTGTAGGGTCAGTACTACATTATAACCTGTCAGTACTACATTATAACCTGTGTAGGGTCAGTACTACATTATAACCTGTGTAGGGTCAGTACTACATTATAACCTGTGTAGGGTCAGTACTACATTATAACCTGTGTAGGGTCAGTACTACATTATAACCTGTCAGTACCACATTATAACCTGTGTAGGGTCAGTACCACATTATAACCTGTGTAGGATCAGTACTACATTATAACCTGTCAGTACTACATTATAACCTGTCAGTACTACATTATAACCTGTGTAGGGTCAGTACCACATTATAACCTGTGTAGGGTCAGTACTACATTATAACCTGTCAGTACTACATTATAACCTGTCAGTACTACATTATAACCTGTGTAGGGTCAGTACTACATTATAACCTGTGTAGGGTCAGTACCACATTATAACCTGTGTAGGGTCAGTACTACATTATAACCTGTGTAGGGTCAGTACTACATTATAACCTGTCAGTACTACATTATAACCTGTGTAGGGTCAGTACTACATTATACCTGTCAGTACTACATTATAACCTGTGTAGGGTCATAACCTGTCAGTACTACATTATAACCTGTCATAACATTATAACCTGTGTAGGGTCAGTACTACATTATAACCTGTCAGTACTACATTATAACCTGTGTAGGGTCAGTACTACATTATAACCTGTGTAGGGTCAGTACTACATTATAACCTGTGTAGGGTCAGTACTACATTATAACCTGTCAGTACTACATTATAACCTGTGTAGGGTCAGTACTACATTATAACCTGTGTAGGGTCAGTACTACATTATAACCTGTCAGTACTACATTATAACCTGTCAGTACTACATTATAACCTGTGTAAGGTCAGTACTACATTATAACCTGTGTAGGGTCAGTACTACATTATAACCTGTGTAGTGTCAGTACCTGTCAGTACTACATTATAACCTGTGTAGGGTCAGTACTACATTATAACCTGTGTAGGGTCAGTACTACATTATAACCTGTGTAGGGTCAGTACTACATTATAACCTGTGTAGGGTCAGTACTACATTATAATTAGTAACCTGTGTAGGGTCAGTACTACATTATAACCTGTGTAGGGTCAGTACTACATTATAACTTGTGTGTCAGTACTACATTATAACCTGTGTAGGGTCAGTACTACATTATAACCTGTGTAGGGTCAGTACCACATTATAACATCAGTATACAATAACCTGTGTAGGGTCAGTCATTATAACGTGTGTAGGGTCAGTACTACATTATAACCTGTGTAGGGTCAGTACTACATTATAACCTGTCAGTACTACATTATAACCTGTGTAGGGTCAGTACTACATTATAACCTGTGTAGGGTCAGTACTACATTATAACCTGTGTAGGGTCAGTACTACATTATAACCTGTGTAGGGTCAGTACTACATTATAACCTGTCAGTACCACATTATAACCTGTGTAGGGTCAGTACCACATTATAACCTGTGTAGGATCAGTACTACATTATAACCTGTCAGTACTACATTATAACCTGTCAGTACTACATTATAACCTGTGTAGGGTCAGTACACATTATAACCTGTGTAGGGTCAGTACTACATTATAACCTGTCAGTATACATTATAACCTGTCAGTACTACATTATAACCTGTGTAGGGTCAGTACTACATTATAACCTGTGTAGGGTCAGTACTACATTATAACCTGTGTAGGGTCAGTACTACATTATAACCTGTCAGTACTACATTATAACCTGTGTAGGGTCAGTACTACATTATAACCTGTCAGTACTACATTATAACCTGTGTAGGGTCAGTACTACATTATAACCTGTCAGTACTACATTATAACCTGTCAGTACTACATTATAACCTGTGTAGGGTCAGTACTACATTATAACCTGTCAGTACTACATTATAACCTGTGTAGGGTCAGTACTACATTATAACCTGTGTAGGGTCAGTACTACATTATAACCTGTGTAGGGTCAGTACTACATTATAACCTGTCAGTACTACATTATAACCTGTGTAGGGTCAGTACTACATTATAACCTGTGTAGGGTCAGTACTACATTATAACCTGTCAGTACTACATTATAACCTGTCAGTACTACATTATAACCTGTGTAGGGTCAGTACCACATTATAACCTGTCAGTACTACATTATAACCTGTGTAGGGTCAGTACTACATTATAACCTGTGTAGGGTCAGTACTACATTATAACCTGTGTAGGGTCAGTACTACATTATAACCTGTGTAGGGTCAGTACTACATTATAACCTGTGTAGGGGTACTCCATTATAACCTGTCAGTACTACATTATAACCTGTGTAGGGTCATTACTACATTATAACCTGTGTAGGGTCAGTACTACATTATAACCTAGGGTCAGTACTACATTATAACCTGTGTAGGGTCAGTACTACATTATAACCTGTGTAGGGTCAGTACTACATTATAACCTGTCATTATAAGTAGGGTCAGTACTACATTATAACCTGTGTAGGGTCAGTACTACATTATAACCTGTGTAGGGTCAGTACCACATTATAACCTGTCAGTACTACATTATAACCTGTGTAGGGTCAGTACTACATTATAACCTGTGTAGGGTCAGTACTACATTATAACCTGTGTAGGGTCAGTACTACATTATAACCTGTGTAGGGTCAGTACTACATTATAACCTGTCAGTACTACATTATAACCTGTGTAGGGTCAGTACCACATTATAACCTGTGTAGGGTCAGTACTACATTATAACCTGTGTAGGGTCAGTACTACATTATAACCTGTGTAGGGTCAGTACTACATTATAACCTGTGTAGGGTCAGTACTACATTATAACCTGTGTAGGGTCAGTACTACATTATAACCTGTGTAGGGTCAGTACCACATTATAACCTGTGTAGGGTCAGTACTACATTATAACCTGTCAGTACTACATTATAACCTGTGTAGGGTCAGTACTACATTATAACCTGTGTAGGGTCAGTACTACATTATAACCTGTCAGTACTACATTATAACCTGTGTAGGGTCAGTACTACATTATAACCTGTGTAGGGTCAGTACTACATTATAACCTGTGTAGGGTCAGTACTACATTATAACCTGTCAGTACTACATTATAACCTGTGTAGGGTCAGTACTACATTATAACCTGTGTAGGGTCAGTACTACATTATAACCTGTCAGTACTACATTATAACCTGTGTAGGGTCAGGGTCAGTACTACATTATAACCTGTGTAGGGTCAGTACACATTATAACCTGTGTAGGGTCAGTACTACATTATAACCTGTCAGTACTACATTATAACCTGTGTAGGGTCAGTACTACATTATAACCTGTGTAGGGTCAGTACCACATTATAACCTGTGTAGAGTCAGTACTACATTATAACCTGTGTAGGGTCAGTACTACATTATAACCTGTGTAGGGTCAGTACTACATTATAACCTGTGTAGGGTCAGTACCACATAACCTGTCAGTACTACATTATAACCTGTCAGTACTACATTATAACCTGTCAGTACTACATTATAACCTGTGTAGGGTCAGTACTACATTATAACCTGTGTAGGGTCAGTACTACATTATAACCTGTGTAGGGTCAGTACTACATTATAACCTGTGTAGGGTCAGTACTACATTATAACCTGTGTAGGGTCAGTACCACATAACCTGTGTAGGGTCAGTACTACATTATAACCTGTCAGTACTACATTATAACCTGTGTAGGGTCAGTACTACATTATAACCTGTGTAGGGTCAGTACTACATTATAACCTGTGTAGGGTCAGTACTACATTATAACCTGTGTAGGGTCAGTACTACATTATAACCTGTGTAGGGTCAGTACATCATTATAACCTGTCAGTACTACATTATAACCTGTGTAGGGTCAGTACTACATTATAACCTGTGTAGGGTCAGTACCACATTATAACCTGTCAGTATAACCTGTGTAGGGTCAGTACTACATTATAACCTGTGTAGGGTCAGTACTACATTATAACCTGTCAGTACTACATTATAACCTGTGTAGGGTCAGTACTACATTATAACCTGTGTAGGGTCAGTACTACATTATAACCTGTGTAGGGTCAGTACTACATTATAACCTGTCAGTACTACATTATAACCTGTGTAGGGTCAGTACTACATTATAACCTGTGTAGGGTCAGTACTACATTATAACCTGTGTAGGGTCAGTACTACATTATAACCTGTGTAGGGTCAGTACTACATTATAACCTGTCAGTACTACATTATAACCTGTAGGGTCAGTACCACATTATAACCTGTGTAGGGTCAGTACTACATTATAACCTGTGTAGGGTCAGTACTACATTATAACCTGTGTAGGGTCAGTACTACATTATAACCTGTGTAGGGTCAGTACTACATTATAACCTGTGTAGGGTCAGTACTACATTATAACCTGTGTAGGGTCAGTACCACATTATAACCTGTGTAGGGTCAGTACTACATTATAACCTGTGTAGGGTCAGTACTACATTATAACCTGTGTAGGGTCAGTACTACATTATAACCTGTGTAGGGTCAGTACTACATTATAACCTGTGTAGGGTCAGTACTACATTATAACCTGTGTAGGGTCAGTACTACATTATAACCTGTGTAGGGTCAGTACTACATTATAACCTGTGTAGGGTCAGTACTACATTATAACCTGTGTAGGGTCAGTACTACATTATAACCTGTCAGTACTACATTATAACCTGTGTAGGGTCAGTACCACATTATAACCTGTGTAGGGTCAGTACTACATTATAACCTGTCAGTACTACATTATAACCTGTGTAGGGTCAGTACTACATTATAACCTGTGTAGGGTCAGTACCACATTATAACCTGTGTAGAGTCAGTACTACATTATAACCTGTGTAGGGTCAGTACTACATTATAACCTGTGTAGGGTCAGTACTACATTATAACCTGTCAGTACTACATTATAACCTGTGTAGGGTCAGTACTACATTATAACCTGTGTAGGGTCAGTACTACATTATAACCTGTGTAGGGTCAGTACTACATTATAACCTGTGTAGGGTCAGTACTACATTATAACCTGTGTAGGGTCAGTACTACATTATAACCTGTGTAGGGTCAGTACCACATTATAACCTGTGTAGGGTCAGTACTACATTATAACCTGTCAGTACTACATTATAACCTGTCAGTACTACATTATAACCTGTGTAGGGTCAGTACTACATTATAACCTGTGTAGGGTCAGTACTACATTATAACCTGTGTAGGGTCAGTACTACATTATAACCTGTCAGTACTACATTATAACCTGTGTAGGGTCAGTACTACATTATAACCTGTGTAGGGTCAGTACCACATTATAACCTGTGTAGGGTCAGTACTACATTATAACCTGTGTAGGGTCAGTACTACATTATAACCTGTCAGTACTACATTATAACCTGTGTAGGGTCAGTACTACATTATAACCTGTGTAGGGTCAGTACTACATTATAACCTGTGTAGGGTCAGTACTACATTATAACCTGTGTAGGGTCAGTACTACATTATAACCTGTGTAGGGTCAGTACTACATTATAACCTGTCAGTACTACATTATAACCTGTGTAGGGTCAGTACTACATTATAACCTGTGTAGGTCAGTACTACATTATAACCTGTGTAGGGTCAGTACCACATTATAACCTGTGTAGGGTCAGTACTACATTATAACCTGTCAGTACTACATTATAACCTGTGTAGGGTCAGTACTACATTATAACCTGTGTAGGGTCAGTACTACATTATAACCTGTCAGTACTACATTATAACCTGTGTAGGGTCAGTACTACATTATAACCTGTGTAGGGTACTACATTATAACCTGTCAGTACTACATTATAACCTGTGTAGGGTCAGTACCACATTATAACTTGTGTAGGGTCAGTACTACATTATAACCTGTGTAGGGTCAGTACTACATTATAACCTGTGTAGGGTCAGTACTACATTATAACCTGTGTAGGGTCAGTACTACATTATAACCTGTGTAGGGTCAGTACTACATTATAACCTGTGTAGGGTCAGTACCACATTATAACCTGTGTAGGGTCAGTACTACATTATAACCTGTGTAGGGTCAGTACTACATTATAACCTGTGTAGGGTCAGTACTACATTATAACCTGTGTAGGGTCAGTACTACATTATAACCTGTGTAGGGTCAGTACTACATTATAACCTGTGTAGGGTCAGTACTACATTATAACCTGTGTAGGGTCAGTACTACATTATAACCTGTGTAGGGTCAGTACTACATTATAACCTGTCAGTACTACATTATAACCTGTGTAGGGTCAGTACTACATTATAACCTGTGTAGGGTCAGTAGGTCAGTACTACATTATAACCTGTGTAGGTCAGTACATTATAACCTGTGTAGGGTCAGTACTATATTATAACCTGTGTAGGGTCAGTACTACATTATAACAGTACTACATTATAACCTGTGTAGGGTCAGTACCACATTATAACCTGTCAGTACTACATTATAACCTGTGTAGGGTCAGTACTACATTATAACCTGTCAGTACTACATTATAACCCGTGTAGGGTCAGTACTACATTATAACCTGTGTAGGGTCAGTACTACATTATAACCTGTGTAGGGTCAGTACCACATTATAACCTGTGTAGGGTCAGTACTACATTATAACCTGTGTAGGGTCAGTACTACATTATAACCTGTGTAGGGTCAGTACTACATATAACCTGTCAGTACTACATTATAACCTGTGTAGGGTCAGTACTACATTATAACCTGTGTAGGGTCAGTACTACATTATAACCTGTGTAGGGTCAGTACTACATTATAACCTGTCAGTACTACATTATAACCCAGGTAGGGTCAGGTCATTATAACCTGTGTAGGGTCATACTACATTATAACCTGTGTAGGGTCAGTACTACATTATAACCTGTGTAGGGTCAGTACTACATTATAACCCGTGTAAGGTCAGTACTACATTATAACCTGTGTAGGGTCAGTACTACATTATAGCAATACGTAACTGAACG
>NW_027000624.1:0-8443 GCF_036934945.1 Oncorhynchus masou masou
TTCCACGATGACGACGATCGTGACACACAAGCTACCGGTGGCTGTCGCGGAATGAACGGGTGACGAATTTAATATATCCATTTAGCAGACGCTTTTGTCCAAAGCGACTTACAAGTCGGCTGGGGCCACTACTTTTTTTTTTTTACATATGGGTGGCCCCAGTGGGAATCGAACCCACGACGCTTGGCGTTGCAAGCGCCATGCTCTACCGGACTAGGCCACCTCCTTTCCGGGAAAGGGAGGTCATTTTAAAATCATTCCTTCCTCCGCGCCCTTTGACCTGCTAGCGTCAAAACAGACATAATGATAAGTCATAAGATGTGTCCACTTAATGTGAGAGCTGAGGGGAGGGAGAGGAGGGTGTGTTTGGAATGCAGCCCTTGTCAAAAGAAATGTTCACTGACAATTTGAGAAGTAAGCTTTTTTTTGTACATATGGAACATTTCTGGGATCTTTTATTTCAGCTCATGAAACATGGGACCAACACTTTACATGTTGTGATTACATTTCTGTTCGGTATACAGTGTATAAAAAATTATTTGGGGCGGTTACATTTGGACTCAATCGCTTTGGACACGACGTGAAAAACACACACGACACGCAGGCACCACAGACACACACACAAACACACACACACACACACACATGCATATACACACACACACACACGTGCATATACACACACACACATGCATATACACACACACACACACATGCATATACACACACACACACAAGCATATACACACACGCATATACACACACACACACGACCACACACACACACACACACACGCCCACACATACACACACACACGCCCATACACACACACACACACACACGCCCATACACACACACACACACGCCCATACACACACACGCCCACACACACACGCCCACACGCACACACACGCCCACACACACACACATGTTGCACACACACACAAACTACAGGTGTCCCGCTTGTCTCTCAGCTTCCAAATAAATAGACTTGTGTTGCAATCAAGCACCATTTCCCAGAGGCAAGATGGAGGTGTGAAAATATATCATTAGCCCTGTAAACCAGACTGTCACAGAACATGCCCATTCAGATCCAACTCAACACTACACTATTCATCAGTCTCTCTCTGTCTCTCTCTGTCTCTCTCTGTCTCTCTCTCTGTCTCTCTCTCTGTCTCTCTCTCTCTCTCTCTCTCTCTCTCTCTCTCTGTGTCTCTCTTTCTGTCTCTCTCTCTCTAAAACATCCATTTTTCCCTCCTTCATGTTCAATTGAAATAACACCCAACGCTTTACTCTGGCGTTGTCACTCTGTTCCCTCCAGATACGGCGGCAGGCAGGTTCATCCTATCTGTTCGTTCAGGGTGAACAAACATCTCCATCTGTGTTGTCAGTTGAAGTCGATCTATCCTCCTCCTCCTCATCTTTTTCAACCATGCTGTAAACACATGCTGTCAGCTTTAATAAACTGTTACATCTTTAAAGACAGCTTTTCTCTTTAGGTGTGAGGTGAGCGTTGAGGTGAGCTGAGAGGTGAGCTGAGAGGTGAGCTGAGAGGTGAGCTGAGAGGTCTAGAGAGAGATCCGAAGGTTTCAGTAACTGCAACCCAAATGATACCATATTCTCTACATAGTGACCAGGGCTCTGAATGGGGAATAGGGGCTAAGATGCATATCATGCACGTCTCCAACTCAATCATCAAGTTTGCTGATGACACAACAGTGGCAGGCCTGATTACCAGCAACGATTAGACAGCCTACTGGGAGGTGAAGGCCCTGGGAGAGTGGTGCCAGGAAAATTACTTCTCCCTCAACAAAACAAAGGAGCTGATCGTGGACGACAGGAGACAGCAGAGAGAGAGCACGCCCACATCTACATAGAGGGACGGCAGTGGAGAGGGTCAAAAGCTTTGAGTTCCTTGGCGTACATATCACTGAGGACCAGAAATGGTACCTTCACACAGCGTGGTGAAGAAGGATCAACAGCATGCTGAATACATTTGTCTTGGCCCTTAAGATCTTGAGAGAGGACACGTCTACCCCTGACGGGATGAGAGGGGACGCGTCTACCCCTGACGGGATGAGAGGGGACGCGTCTACCCCTGACGGGATGAGAGGGGACGCGTCTACCCCTGACGGGATGAGAGGGGACTCGTCTACCCCTGACGGGATGAGAGGGGACGCGTCTACCCCTGACGGGATGAGAGGGGACGCGTCTACCCCTGACGGGATGAGAGGGGACGCGTCTACCCCTGACGGGATGAGGGAGGACGCGTCTACCCCTGACGGGATGAGAGAGGACGCGTCTACCCCTGACGCGATGAGAGAGGACAGAAGAGTTCTATATTGTATGTAGAGAAACACACCACATACACATGACCTTGTCAGCCATCACTACATCCTTTAAGTATGATGTCTGTTCTTTTATTATATAGTGGATTAGAGAGTGTGTGTGTGTGTGTGTGTGTGTGTGCGCAACCAGCTCATTCGAGATCCAAGGCGATGTGTGTGTGTGTGTGTGTGTGTGTGTGTGTGTTTCTAAATGTTTTTAAACTAAGTTGAGCTGAGTGCTGCTCATCATCATCATTGGAAGGGGTGTCCACATACCTTTGAATATATAGTGTATGTATTTGTTTGCTATGAGACATTTACGGAAAAAGAACACGTTGATCAACCTTGGCTTAGTCTACTCTCCCTTCAGGGATGTCTTCTCTCCTCTCTCTTTAAGAGACAAATGTACAAATAATGAGTAAATACCTGTTCAAATCCTACATGATAATGTAAAGCACACAGGGCAGATTGACTTTCCAGGGAAGTTCAACATTCTTGTAAATCCAGCTTTGGGCTATCAATTACCAATACGTAAGACTGTCACGTAACAGAAAATAGTTTGAGATCAGCACAAATGACTTGGGTGGCAACAACACACACAGAGACATGCACGCACGCACGCACACTCACCGCACGCACACTCAGCATGCACGCACGCACACTCACCACGCACGCACACACGCACACACGCACACACGCACACTCACCACACACGCACACACGCACACACGCACGCACGCACACTCACCACACACACACACACACATGCCAACCAGGAATCAATTACCTGACATTTTCACAAATACAACTCCTGCAGTGGATGTCAGACAAAGAAAAGTCCCCATCTGACTTACATGGAGAAGAATAGGGCTTGTTACAAACACACACACACACACACACACACACACACACACACACACACACACACACACACACACACACACAGGAGCCCCAGGAGAACTCTGACTGAAAGGGTGAAAGAGGACAAACAGCACGTTTCACTCCACAGCTATAATGCTGTAGCCAACGCAACACGACATAGTCAATTTGGGTTGGAAGTGACACACAGGTTTTACCTACCCCCCAGAATGTGTCCCCACGCCGTGCTGGTTCCGCGCAGGGGTTAGAAGTGACACACAGGTTTTACCTACCCCCCAGAATGTGTCCCCACGCCGTGCTGGTTCCGCGCAGGGGTTGGAAGTGACACACAGGCTTTACCTACCCCCCAGAATGTGTCCCCACGCCGTGCTGGTTCCGGGCAGGGGTTGGAAGTGACACACAGGCTTTACCTACCCCCAGAATGTGTCCCCACGCCGTGCTGGTTCCGGGCAGGGGTTGGAAGTGACACACAGGCTTTACCTACCCCCAGAATGTGTCCCCACGCCGTGCTGGTTCCGGGCAGGGGTTGGAAGTGACACACAGGCTTTACCTACCCCCCAGAATGTGTCCCCACGCCGTGCTGGTTCCGGGCAGGGGTTGGAAGTGACACACAGGCTTTACCTACCCCCCAGAATGTGTCCCCACGCCGTGCTGGTTCCGGGCAGGGGTTGGAAGTGACACACAGGCTTTACCTACCCCCCAGAATGTGTCCCCACGCCGTGCTGGTTCCGGGCAGGGTTGGATAGGATCTCCTTTCATGCTGTAAAGGTGAGACTCCGTGACTCAACACAGACAGGTCACCTGTGATTTAAGTCAGAATTCAACGTCCGTTCATGTCTGAGGACAGGGGCAAGAGGGAGTGCTGTTACCTAACCATGTTACCTTACCCTGACCCTGTTACCTAACCCTGACCCTGTTACCTAATGCTGTTACCTAACCCTAACCCTAACCCCAGCAACTAGAGGCAAGAAGGAGCACTGTTACCTTACGCTAACCCTAACCCCAGCCACTAGAGGCAAGAGGGAGAGCTGTTACCTAACCCTAACCCCAGCCACTAGAGGCAAGAGGGATCGCTGTTACCTAAGGCTGTTACATAACCCTGTTACCTAAACCTAACCCTGTTACCTAACCCAAACCGTGTTACCTAAACCTGTTACCTAACCCTGACCCTGTTACATAACCCTGTTACCTAACCCTGACCCTGTTACCTATCCATGTTACCTAACCCTGTTACCTAACTCTGTTACCTAACCCTAACCCTGTTACCTATCCATGTTACCTAACCCTAACCCTGTTACCTAACCCTGTTACCTAGCCCTAGACAAGAGGGGAGCGCTGTTACCTTACGCTAACCCTGTTACCCCACCACTAACCCTAAACACTAGAGGCAAGAGGGAGAGCTGTTACCTAACCCTAACCCCAGCCAAAGGCCTGTTACCTTACCTAACCCTAACCCCAGCCACTAGAGGCAAGAGGGAGAGCTGTTACCTAACCCCTAAACACTAGAGGCTAAACCTGTTACCTAACCCATTACCTAAGCCACTAACAAGAGGGATCGCTGTTACCTAAGGCTGTTACATAACCCTGTTACCTAACCCAAACCGTGTTACCTAACCCTGACCCTGTTACCTAACCTTGTTACCTAACCCTAACCATGTTACCTAACCCTGTTACCTGACCATGTTACCTCACCCTGTTACCTAACCCTAACCCTGTTACCTAACCATGTTACCTCACCCTGTTACCTAACCCTAACCATGTTACCTCACCCTGTTACCTAACCCTAACCCTGTTACCTAACCCTAACCCTGTTACCTAACCCTGTTACCTAACCCTGTTACCTAACCCTAACCATGTTACCTCACCCTGTTACCTAACCCTAACCCTGTTACCTAACCCTAACCCTGTTACCTAACCCTAACCCTGTTACCTAACCCTAACCCTGTTACCTAACCCTAACCCTGTTACCTACCCATGTGAATTAACCCTGTTCCCTAATCCTAACCCTGTTACCTAACCATGTTACCTAACCCTAACCATGTTACCTAACCCTAACCCTGTTACCTAACCACTAGAGGCAAGAGGGAGCGCTGTTACCTAACCCAAACCCCAGCCACTAACAAGAGGGAACGCTGTTACGCTAACCCTAACCCCAGCCACTAGAGGTAGAACCATGTTACCTAACCCTAACCCCAGCCACTAGAGGCAAGAGGGAGCGCTGTTACCCTAACCCAAACCCCAGCCACTAGAGGCAAGAGGGAACGCTGTTCCTTACGCTAACCCTAACCCCAGCCACTGTAAGAGGGGAGCGCTGTTACCTAACCCTAACCCCAGCCACTAGAGGCAAGAGGGATCGCTGTTACCTAAGGCTGTTACCTAACCCTGTTAACTAACCCTAACCCTGTTACCTAACCCTAACCGTGTTAACTAACCCTAAACCTGTTACCTAAACCTGTTACCTAACCCTGTTACCTAACCCTAACACTGTTACCTAACCCTGACCCTGTTACCTAACCCTGACCCTGTTACCTAACCCTGTTACCTAACCCCGACTGTTACCTAACCCTAACCCTGTTACCTAACCATGTTACCTAACCCTAACCCTGTTACCTAACCCTAACCCTGTTACCTAACCTTAACCCCAGCCACTAGAGGCAAGAGGGAGCGCTGTTACCTTACGCTAACCCTAACCCCAGCCACTAGAGGCAAGAGGGAGAGCTGTTACCTAACCCTAAAGCCATAAG
Source organism: Oncorhynchus masou masou (assembly GCF_036934945.1). Taxonomy (NCBI): domain Eukaryota; kingdom Metazoa; phylum Chordata; class Actinopteri; order Salmoniformes; family Salmonidae; genus Oncorhynchus; species Oncorhynchus masou. The sequence goes on from NW_027000624.1 coordinate 5,952, forward strand.
GCCCTGTTACCTAACCCTAACCCCAGCCACTAGAGGCAAGAGGGAGCGCTGTTACCTAAGGCTGTTACATAACCGTGTTACCTAACCCTAACCCTGTTACCTAACCCTGTTACCTAACCCTAACCCTGTTACCTAACCCTAACCCTATTACCTAACCCTGTTACCTAACCCTGTTACCTAACCCTAACCCTGTTACCTAACCCTGTTACCTAACCCTGACCCTGTTACCTAACCCTAACCCTGTTACCTAACCCTGTTACCTAACCCTAACCCTGTTACCTAACCCTAACCCTATTACCTAACCCTGTTACCTAACCCTGTTACCTAACCCTAACCCTGTTACCTAACCCTAACCCTGTTACCTAACCCTGTTACCTAACCCTAACCCTGTTACCTAACCCTAACCCTATTACCTAACCCTGTTACCTAACCCTAACCCTGTTACCTAACCCTGTTACCTAACCCTAACCCTATTACCTAACCCTGTTACCTAACCCTAACCCTGTTACCTAACCCTGTTACCTAACCCTGACCCTGTTACCTAACCCTGTTACCTAACCCTGTTACCTAACCCTAACCCTGTTACCTAACCATGTTACCTAACCCTGTTCCCTAACCCTGTTACCTAACCCTGTTACCTACCCCTGTTACCTGACCATGTTACATAACCTTAACAATGTTACCTAACCCTAACCCTGTTCCCTAACCCTGTTACCTAACCCTGTTCCCTAACCCTGTTACCTAACCCTGTTACCTACCCCTGTTACCTGACCATGTTACATAACCTTAACCCTGTTACCTAACCATGTTACCTCACCCTGTTACCTAACCCTAACCCTGTTACCTAACCCTAACCCTGTTACCTAACCCTGACCCTGTTACCTAACCCTGTTACCTAACCCTAACCCTGTTACCTAACCCTAACCCTGTTACCTAACCCTAACCCTGTTACCTAACCATGTGACCTAACCCTGTTCCCTAATCCTAACCCTGTTACCTAACCATGTTACCTAACCCTAACCATGTTACCTAACCCTAACCCTGTTACCTAACCACTAGAGGCCTAACGCTGTTACCTAACCCAAACCCCAGCCACTAGAGGCAAGAGGGAACCTGTTTACGCTAACCCTAACCCCAGCCACTAGAGGTAAGAGGGAGCGCTGTTACCTAACCCTAACCCCAGCCACTAGAGGCAAGAGGGAGCGCTGTTACCTAACCCTAACCCCAGCCACTAGAGGCAAGAGGGATCGCTGTTACCTAAGGCTGTTACCTAACCCTGTTAACTAACCCTAACCCTGTTACCTAACCCTAACCGTGTTAACTAACCCTAAACCTGTTACCTAAACCTGTTACCTAACCCTGTTACCTAACCCTAACACTGTTACCTAACCCTGACCCTGTTACCTAACCCTGACCCTGTTACCTAACCCTGTTACCTAACCCCGACTGTTACCTAACCGTAACCCTGTTACCTAACCATGTTACCTAACCCTAACCCTGTTACCTAACCCTAACCCTGTTACCTAACCTTAACCCCAGCCACTAGACCCTGTTACGCTAACCCTAACCCCAGCCACTAGAGGCAAGAGGGAGAGCTGTTACCTAACCCTAACCCCAGCCACTAGAGGCAAGAGGGAGAGCTGTTACCTAACCCTAACCCCAGCCACTAGAGGCAAGAGGGAGCGCTGTTACCTAAACCTGTTACCTAACCCTGTTACCTAACCCTGTTACCTAACCCTGTTACATAACCTTAACCATGTTACCTAACCTTAACCATGTTACCTAACCCTAACCATGTTACCTAACCCTAACCCTGTTACCTACCCCTGTTACCTGACCATGTTACATAACCTTAACCCTGTTACCTAACCCTAACCCTGTTACCTAACCCTGTTACCTAACCCTGTTACCTAACCCTAACCCTGTTACCTAACCATGTTACCTAACCCTGTTACATAACCTTAACCATGTTACCTAACCTTAACCATGTTACCTAACCCTAACCATGTTACCTAACCCTAACCCTGTTACCTACCCCTGTTACCTGACCATGTTACATAACCTTAACCCTGTTACCTAACCCTGTTACCTAACCCTGTTACCTAACCCTGTTACCTAACCCTAACCCTGTTACCTAACCCTAACCCTGTTACCTAACCCTAACCCTGTTACCTAACCATGTGACCTAACCCTGTTCCCTAATCCTAACCCTGTTACCTAACCATGTTACCTAACCCTAACCATGTTACCTAACCCTAACCCTGTTACCTAACCACTAGAGGCAAGAGGGAGCGCTGTTACCTAACCCAAACCCCAGTCACTAGAGGCAAGAGGGAACGCTGTTACCTTACGCTAACCCTAACCCCAGCCACTAGAGGTAAGAGAGGGAGCGTATTCACCTAACCTAACCCCAGCCACTAGAGGCAAGAGGGAGCGCTGTTACCCAACCCAAACCCCAGCCACTAGAGGCAAGAGGGATCGCTGTTACCTAA
>NW_027000625.1:0-8443 GCF_036934945.1 Oncorhynchus masou masou
AGGCATGGAGGGAGAGAGAGAGAGTGGTAAAGGGCTAGAGAGAGAGAGGCATGGAGGGGAGAGAGAGAGAGAAAGAGAGTGGTAAAGGGCGAGAGAGAGAGGCAGGGAGAGAGAGAGAGTGGTAAAGGGCTAGAGAGAGAGGCATGGAGGGAGAGAGAGAGAGAGAGAGTGGTAAAGGGCTAGAAAGAGAGACACGGAGGGAGAGAGAGAGAGAGAGAGAGAGAGAGTGGTAAAGGGCTAGAGAGGGAGGCATGGAGGGAGAGAGAGAGAGAGACAGAGAGTGGTAAAGGGCTAGAGAGAGGCATGGATGGAGAGAGAGAGAGAGAGAGAGGTAAAGGGCTAGAGAGAGAGGCATGGAGGGAGAGAGAGAGAGAGAGTGGTAAAGGGCTTGAGAGAGAGGCATGGAGGGAGAGAGAGAGAAAGAGTGGTAAAGGGCTAGAGAGAGAGGCACAAAGGGAGAGAGAGAGAGAGAGAGAGAGAGAGAGAGTGGTAAAGGGCTAGAGAGAGGCATTGAGGGAGAGAGAGAGAGAGAGAGAGAGAGAGTGGTAAAGGGCTAGAGAGAGAGGCATGGAGGGAGAGAGAGAGAGAGAGTGGTAAAGGGCTAGAGAGAGAGGCATGGAGGGAGAGAGATAGAGAGACAGAGAGAGAGAGGTAAAGGGCTAGAGAGAGAGGCATGGAGGGAGAGAGAGAGAGAGTGGTAAAGGGCTTGAGAGAGAGGCATGGAGGGAGAGAGAGAGAGAGTGGTAAAGGGCTAGAGAGAGAGGCATGGAGTGGAGAGAGAGAGAGAGAGAGAGAAAGATAGAGTGGTAAAGGGCTAGAGAGATAGGCACAGAGGGAGAGAGAGAGAGAGAGAGAGTGGTAAAGGGCTAGAGAGAGAGGCATGGAGGGAGAGAGAGAGAGAGAGTGTTAAAGGGCTAGAGAGAGAGGCATCGAGGGAGAGAGAGAGAGAGAGAGAGAGTGGTAAAGGGCTAGAGAGAGAGGCATGGAGGGAGAGAGAGAGAGAGAGACAGAGTGGTAAAGGGCTAGAGAGAGAGGCATGGAGGGAGAGAGAGAGAGAGACAGAGAGTGGTAAAGGGCTAGAGAGAGGCATGGATGGAGAGAGAGAGAGAGAGAGAGGTAAAGGGCTAGAGAGAGAGGCATGGAGGGAGAGAGAGAGAGAGAGAGTGGTAAAGGGCTTGAGAGAGAGGCATGGAGGGAGAGAGAGAGAAAGAGTGGTAAAGGGCTAGAGAGAGAGGCACAAAGGGAGAGAGAGAGAGAGAGAGAGAGAGAGAGTGGTAAAGGGCTAGAGAGAGGCATGGATGGAGAGAGAGAGAGAGAGAGGTAAAGGGCTAGAGAGAGAGGCAGGGAGGGAGAGAGAGAGAGAAAGAGAGTGGTAAAGGGCTAGAGAGAGAGGCACAAAGGGAGAGAGAGAGAGAGAGAGAGAGAGAGAGAGTGGTAAAGGGCTAGAGAGAGAGAGGCATGGAGGGAGAGAGAGAGAGAGTGGTAAAGGGCTAGAGAGAGAGGCATGGATGGAGAGAGAGAGTGGTAAAGGGCTAGAGAGAGAGAGGCGTGGAGGGAGAGATAGAGACAGAAAGAGAGAGTGGTAAAGGGCTAGAGAGTGAGGCATGGAGGGAGAGAGAGAGTGAGAGAAAGAGAGAGTGGAAAAGGGCTAGAGAGAGAGGCATGGAGGGAGAGAGAGAGAGAGAAAGAGTGGTAAAGGGCTAGAGAGAGAGGCAGGGAGGGAGAGAGAGAAAGAGAGTGGTAAAGGGCTAGAGAGAGAGGAGAGAGGCAGGGAGGGAGAGAGAGAGAGAGAAAGAGAGTGTTAAAGGGCTAGATAGTGAGGCATGGAGGGAGAGAGAGAGTGGTAAAGGGCTAGAGAGAGAGGCATGGAGTGAGAGAGAGAGAGAGAGAAAGAGAGAGTGGTAAAGGGCTAGAGAGAGGCATGGAGGGAGAGAGAGAGAGAAAGATTGGTAAAGGGCTAGAGAGAGGCAGGGAGGGAGAGAGAGAGAGAGAAAGAGAGTGGTAAAGGGCTAGAGAGAGAGGCAGGGAGGGAGAGAGAGAGAGAGAGAAAGAGAGTGGTAAGGGCTAGAGAGTGAGGCATGGAGGGAGAGAGAGAGTGGTAAAGGGCTAGAGAGAGAGGCATGGAGGGAGAGAGAGAGAGAGAAAGAGAGAGTGGTAAAGGGCTAGAGAGAGAGGCATGGAGGGAGAGAGAGAGAAAGAGTGGTAAAGGGCTAGAGAGAGAGGCACAAAGGGAGAGAGAGAGAGAGAGAGAGAGAGAGAGAGTGGTAAAGGGCTAGAGAGAGGCATTGAGGGAGAGAGAGAGTGGTAAAGGGCTAGAGAGAGAGGCATGGAGTGAGAGAGAGAGAGAGAGAGAGAGAAAGAGAGAGTGGTAAAGGGCTAGAGAGAGAGGCATGGAGGGAGAGAGAGAGAAAGATTGGTAAAGGGCTAGAGAGAGAGGCATGGAGGGAGAGATAGAGAGAGAGAGTGGTAAAGGGCTTGAGAGAGAGGCATGGAGGGAGAGAGAGAGAGAGTGGTAAAGGGCTAGAGAGAGAGGCATGGAGTGAGAGAGAGAGAGAGAGAGAGAGAGAAAGATAGAGTGGTAAAGGGCTAGAGAGATAGGCATGGAGGGAGAGAGAGAGAAAGAGTGGTAAAGGGCTAGAGAGAGAGGCACAAAGGGAGAGAGAGAGAGAGAGAGAGAGAGAGAGAGTGGTAAAGGGCTAGAGAGAGGCATTGAGGGAGAGAGAGAGTGGTAAAGGGCTAGAGAGAGAGGCATGGAGTGAGAGAGAGAGAGAGAGAAAGAGAGAGTGGTAAAGGGCTAGAGAGAGAGGCATGGAGGGAGAGAGAGAGAAAGATTGGTAAAGGGCTAGAGAGAGAGGCATGGAGGGAGAGATAGAGAGAGAGAGTGGTAAAGGGCTTGAGAGAGAGGCATGGAGGGAGAGAGAGAGAGAGTGGTAAAGGGCTAGAGAGAGAGGCATGGAGTGAGAGAGAGAGAGAGAGAGAGAAAGATAGAGTGGTAAAGGGCTAGAGAGATAGGCACAGAGGGAGAGAGAGAGAGAGAGAGTGGTAAAGGGCTAGAGAGAGAGGCATGGAGAGAGAGAGAGAGAGAGAGTGTTAAAGGGCTAGAGAGAGAGGCATCGAGGAGAGAGAGAGAGAGAGAGAGAGTGGTAAAGGGCTAGAGAGAGAGGCATGGAGGGAGAGAGAGAGAGAGAGACAGAGTGGTAAAGGGCTAGAGAGAGAGGCATGGAGGGAGAGAGAGAGAGAGACAGAGAGTGGTAAAGGGCTAGAGAGAGGCATGGATGGAGAGAGAGAGAGAGAGGAGAGGTAAAGGGCTAGAGAGAGAGGCATGGAGGGAGAGAGAGAGAGAGAGAGTGGTAAAGGGCTTGAGAGAGAGGCATGGAGGGAGAGAGAGAGAAAGAGTGGTAAAGGGCTAGAGAGAGAGGCACAAAGGGAGAGAGAGAGAGAGAGAGAGAGAGAGAGTAGTAAAGGGCTAGAGAGAGGCATGATGGAGAGAGAGAGAGAGAGGTAAAGGGCTAGAGAGAGAGGCAGGGAGGGAGAGAGAGAGAGAAAGAGAGTGGTAAAGGGCTAGAGAGAGAGGCACAAAGGGAGAGAGAGAGAGAGAGAGAGAGAGAGAGAGAGAGTGGTAAAGGGCTAGAGAGAGAGAGGCATGGAGGGAGAGAGAGAGAGAGTGGTAAAGGGCTAGAGAGAGAGGCATGGATGGAGAGAGAGAGTGGTAAAGGGCTAGAGAGAGAGAGGCATGGAGGGAGAGATAGAGACAGAAAGAGAGAGTGGTAAAGGGCTAGAGAGTGAGGCATGGAGGGAGAGAGAGAGTGAGAGAAAGATAGAGTGGAAAAGGGCTAGAGAGAGAGGCATGGAGGGAGAGAGAGAGAGAGAAAGAGTGGTAAAGGGCTAGAGAGAGAGGCAGGGAGGGAGAGAGAGAAAGAGAGTGGTAAAGGGCTAGAGAGAGAGGAGAGAGGCAGGGAGGGAGAGAGAGAGAGAAAAAGAGAGTGTTAAAGGGCTAGATAGTGAGGCATGGAGGGAGAGAGAGAGTGGTAAAGGGCTAGAGAGAGAGGCATGGAGTGAGAGAGAGAGAGAGAGAGAAAGAGAGAGTGGTAAAGGGCTAGAGAGAGAGGCATGGAGGGAGAGAGAGAGAAAGATTGGTAAAGGGCTAGAGAGAGAGGCAGGGAGGGAGAGAGAGAGAGAGAAAGAGAGTGGTAAAGGGCTAGAGAGAGAGGCAGGGAGGGAGAGAGAGAGAGAGAGAAAGAGAGTGGTAAAGGGCTAGAGAGTGAGGCATGGAGGGAGAGAGAGAGTGGTAAAGGGCTAGAGAGAGAGGCATGGAGGGAGAGAGAGAGAGAGAAAGAGAGAGTGGTAAAGGGCTAGAGAGAGAGGCATGGAGGAGAGAGAGAGAAAGAGTGGTAAAGGGCTGAGAGAGAGGCACAAAGGGAGAGAGAGAGAGAGAGAGAGAGAGAGAGAGTGGTAAAGGGCTAGAGAGAGGCATTGAGGGAGAGAGAGAGTGGTAAAGGGCAGGGAGGGAGAGAGAGAGAGAGAAAGAGAGTGGTAGGGCACAGAGAGAGAGAGGGCAGGGAGGAGAGAGAGAGAGAGAAAGAGAGAGTGGTAAAGGCTAGAGAGTGAGGCATGGAGGGAGAGAGAGAGTGGTAAAGGGCTAGAGAGAGAGGCATGGAGGGAGAGAGAGAGAGAGAAAGAGAGAGTGGTAAAGGGCTAGAGAGAGAGGTATGGAGGGAGAGAGAGAGAGAGAAAGAGGGTAAAGGGCTAGAGAGAGAGGCACAAAGGGAGAGAGAGAGAGAGAGAGAGAGAGAGAGAGAGAGAGAGTGGTAAAGGGCTAGAGAGAGGCATGGAGGGAGAGAGAGAGAGAGAAGTGGTAAAGAGGCTAGAGAGAGATAGGCATGGAGGAGAGAGGCGAGAGTGGTAAAGGGCTAGAGAGAGGCATGGAGGGAGAGGAAAGAGTGGTAAAGGGCTAGAGAGAGAGGCATGGAGGAGAGAGAGAGAAAGAGAGAGTGGTAAGGGCTAGAGAGAGAGGCATGGAGAGAGAGAGAGAAAGAGTGGTAAGGGCTAGAGAGGCACAAAGGGAGAGAGAGAGAGAGAGAGTGGAGAGCGAGAGAGAGAGGCAGGGAGAGAGAGAGTGGTAAGGGAGAGAGAGGCATGGAGGGAGAGAGAGAGAGAGAGGGTGGAAGGGCTAGGAGAGAGAGAGTGTATGGAGGGAGAGAGAGAGAGAGAGTGGTAAAGGGCTAGAGAGAGAGGCACAAAGGGAGAGAGAGAGAGAGAGAGAGAGAGAGAGAGTGGTAAAGGGCTAGAGAGAGGCATGGATGGAGAGAGAGAGAGAGAGAGAGGTAAAGGGCTAGAGAGAGAGGCAGGGAGGGAGAGAGAGAGAGAAAGAGAGTGGTAAAGGGCTAGAGAGAGAGGCACAAAGGGAGAGAGAGAGAGAGAGAGAGAGAGAGAGAGGAGAGAGAGAGAGAGTGGTAAAGGGCTAGAGAGAGAGAGGCATGGAGGGAGAGAGAGAGAGAGTGGTAAAGGGCTAGAGAGAGAGGCATGGATGGAGAGAGAGAGTGGTAAAGGGCTAGAGAGAGAGAGGCATGGAGGGAGAGATAGAGACAGAAAGAGAGAGTGGTAAAGGGCTAGAGAGTGAGGCATGGAGGGAGAGAGAGAGTGAGAGAAAGAGAGAGTGGAAAAGGGCTAGAGAGAGAGGCATGGAGGGAGAGAGAGAGAGAGAAAGAGTGGTAAAGGGCTAGAGAGAGAGGCAGGGAGAGAGAGAGACAGAGTGGTAAAGGGCTAGAGAGAGAGGCATGGAGGGAGAGAGAGAGAGAGACAGAGAGTGGTAAAGGGCTAAGAGAGGCATGGATGGAGAGAGAGAGAGAGAGAGAGGTAAAGGGCTAGAGAGAGAGGCATGGAGGAGAGAGAGAGAGGGAGAGAGAGTGGTAAAGGGCTTGAGAGAGAGGCATGGAGAGAGAGAGAGAGAAAGAGAGGGTAAAGGGCTAGAGAGAGAGGCAGGGAGGGAGACAAAGGGAGAAAGAGAGTAAAGGGGCTAGAGAGAGGCATGGAGAGAGAGAGAGTGGTAAAGGGCTAGAGAGAGGCATGGATGAGAGAGAGAGAGAAAGAGAGAGTGGTAAAGGGCTAGAGAGAGAGGCAGGGAGGGGGAGAGAGAGAGAAAGAGAGTGGCTAAAGGGCTAGGGGAGAGAGAGGCACAAAGGGAGAGAGAGAGAGAGAGAGAGAGAGAGAGTGGTAAAGGGCTAGAGAGAGAGAGAGGCATGGAGGGAGAGAGAGAGAGAGTGGTAAAGGGCTAGAGAGAGGCATGATGGAGAGAGAGAGAGTGGTAAAGGGCTAGAGAGAGAGAGAGGCATGGAGGGAGAGATAGAGACAGAAAGAGAGAGGGTAAAGGGCTAGAGAGTGAGGCATGGAGGGAGAGAGAGGGAGGAGAGAAAGAGAGAGGGAAAGTGGCCAGGGCTAGAGAGAGAGGCATGGAGGGAGAGAGAGAGAGAGTGGTAAAGGGCTTGAGAGAGGCATGGAGGGAGAGAGAGAGAGAAAGAGAGAGTGGCAAAGGGCTAGAGAGAGAGGCATGGAGGGAGAGAGAGAGAGAGGGTAAAGGGCTAGAGAGAGGCATGGAGGGGAGAGAGAGAGAGAAAGAGAGTGGTAAAGGGCTAGAGAGATAGGCACAGAGGGAGAGAGAGAGAGAGAGAGAGGGTAAAGGGCTAGAGAGAGAGAGGCATGGAGGGAGAGAGAGAGAGAGAGTGAGGGCTAAGAGGCATCAGAAAGAGAGAGGGCTAGAGAGAGAGGCATGGAGGGAGAGAGAGAGAGAGACAGAGTGGTAAAGGGCTAGAGAGGGAGGCATGGAGGGAGAGAGAGAGAGACAGAGAGTGGTAAAGGGCTAGAGAGAGGCATGGATGGAGAGAGAGAGAGAGAGAGAGGTAAAGGGCTAGAGAGAGAGGCATGGAGGGAGAGAGAGAGAGAGAGAGTGGTAAAGGGCTTGAGAGAGAGGTATGGAGGGAGAGAGAGAGAAAGAGTGGTAAAGGGCTAGAGAGAGAGGCACAAAAGAGAGAGAGAGAGAGAGAGAGAGAGAGTGGTAAAGGGCTAGGAGAGAGGCATGGATGGAGAGAGAGAGAGAGAGAGAGGTAAAGGGCTAGAGAGAGAGGCAGGGAGGGAGAGAGAGAGAAAGAGAGTGGTAAGGGGCTAGAGAGAGAGGCACAAAGGAGAGAGAGAGAGAGAGAGAGAGAGAGAGAGAGGTAAAGGGCTAGAGAGAGAGAGGCATGGAGGGGAGAGAGAGAGAGAGTGGTAAAGGGCTAGAGAGAGAGGCATGGATGGAGGGAGAGTGGTAAAGGGCTAGAGAGAGAGAGGCATAAAGGAGACAGAGAGAGAGGGTAAAGGGCTAGAGAGTGAGGATGGAGGGAGAGAGAGAGAGAGAGAAAGATAGAGTAAAGGGCTAGGAGAGAGAGGCAGGAGGGAGAGAGAGAAAGAGAGTGGTAAAGGGCTAGAGAGAGAGGAGAGAGGCAGGGGAGGGAGAGAGAGAGAGAGGGAAAGAGAGAGAGAGAGAGAGAGGGTAAAGGCTAGATAGTGAGGCATGGAGGGAGAGAGACAGAGTGGTAAAGGGCTAGGGAGGAGAGAGGAGACAGATGGAGTAGAGAGAGAGATGGAGAGAGAGAAAGAGAGAGTGGTAAAGGGCTAGGAGGAGAGAGGCATGGAGGGAGAGAGAGAGAGAGATTGGTAAAGGGCTAGAGAGAGAGGCAGGAGGGAGAGGGAGAGAGAGAGAAAGAGAGTGGTAAAGGGCTAGAGAGGCAGAGGCAGGGAGGGAGAGAGAGAGAGAGAGAGAGAGAGAGGGTAAAGGGCCAGAGAGTGAGGCATGGAGGGAGAGAGAGAGTGGTAAAGGGCTAGAGAGAGAGGCATGGAGGAGAGAGAGAGAGAGAAAGAGAGAGTGGTAAAGGGCTAGAGAGAGGCACAAAGGGGAGAGAGAGAGAGAAAGAGAGAGAGAGAGAGTGGTAAAGGGCTAGAGAGAGAGAGGCATGGAGGGAGAGAGAGAGAGAGAGTGGCAAAGGGCGGGGAGAGAGAGGCATGGATGGAGAGAGAGAGGGTAAAGGCTAGAGAGAGAGAGGCGGGAGGGGAGAGATAGAGACAGAAAGAGAGAGTGGTAAAGGGCTAGAGAGGAGGCTGGAGGGAGAGAGAGAGTGAGAGAAAGAGAGGGAAAGGGCTAGAGAGAGAGAAGGAGGAGAGAGAGAGAGAGAGAGAAAGAGTGGTAAAGGGCTAGAGAGAGAGGCAGGGAGGGAGAGAGAGAAAGAGAGTGGTAAAGGGCTAGAGAGAGAGGAGAGAGGCAGGGAGGGAGAGAGAGAGAGAGAAAGAGAGTGTTAAAGGGCTAGATAGTGAGGCATGGAGGGAGAGAGAGAGTGGTAAAGGGCTAGAGAGAGAGGCATGGAGTGAGAGAGAGAGAGAGAGAAGAGAGAGTGGTAAAGGGCTAGAGAGAGGC
>NW_027000626.1:0-8442 GCF_036934945.1 Oncorhynchus masou masou
AGTACCACCCATTGGTTCTCGGTTGCATTTACCAGACTAAAGAAGTTAAAGAGCTGCAGAATGAATGTTCCTGTGTAGTCTTTAGTTTTGTAGAGATGTTCTTCTTCTGTTGGAGGTTTCAGAGTTCTAGACATTACCTCCCTCTCAGCTCACATTGTTGGTCTCTTTGGCCTAATGTACATTTTGTCGGAAGTGGGTTTTATACACTCTAAGAAAAGGGGGCGTTCCATGACGCCGATTTACTGTCTGCTCACGTGGGCGTGGCCACTGACTTGGTTAAGACTTCATATAATAAACAATTCTCTCATTACATCTTCCTACAAATAGTTTCATATTTAATCATATACGTTCCCCACATTTGGATGTGACCCTGACAACTGGGAAATATACACATTCAGAGATACACTTATGTTGTTATACTGTCTTTAGTTACATCACAAATTATTAACAAATTCTACAGGATTGTTCTTTAAATACCCACGGACCATTCCAAATGTTTGGGATACAGAAATACTGTTTAATTATTCAGCCTTTTAATGTTATCGTGCTGCAACGTCACTCTCTGTGGTAACAAAGGGATTAAAATCTCAAGTTTCTGAGAGTAGGAGAGAGTTTTCCTGCAGGTATTTATTGCCATCGTAAAACTGTAGAGAGAGAGGAGGGGCGCCTATGATCCTCCCCCAAGGGCATGCCATGACAGTGCAGTAGTTTTGACCATGGTCCTAAGGGTCCTGCAGGGTCAAAAGTAGTGCACTATATAGGAGCTTGGTCAAAAGTAGTGCACTATATAGGAGCTTGGTCAAAAGTAGTGGACTATGTAGTGAATAGGGTGCCATTTGGGTCGCAGACCCAGGAATTTGCCTTACTTTACATTTCATTAAAAAATTAAAGATCTAGACACTGATAAGCAGACAGGTGGAGACAATAATGTCAGAAAGCCAGGAGAGAAGGTCACGTTAGAGTATATGTGCCTTGCCTCTCCTCTCCTCTCCTCTCCTCTCTCCTCTCCTCCTCTCCCTCTCCTCTCCTCTCCTCTCCTCTCCTCTCCTCTCTCCTCCCTCTCCTCTCCTCTCCTCTCCCTCTCCTCCTCTCTCCTCTCCTGTTCCTCCTCTCCTCTCATCTCCTCTCCCTCTCCTGTTCCTCTCCCTCTCCTGTTCCTCTCCTCTCCTCTGTTTGTCATTATTACCCTAAGGAACAGCCTCCATAGGAATTCTTGGGAATTTACACTATTTCAATGTTATGCTTCAAGGACAATGAAAAATAAAACGTATGTATCATCCAAAAGCTGTAGTTGTTGAAATGAAAACATGTTGATCGCCTCTCTACACTACAAAGCAACAATAATGTACAACTAGAGAAGTTCATCCATAATAATATGTTTTCAGTATTGCTGAAAGATCAATCTGATGTAAAGTGAAGCTGGTAAAAATAAATGGCAATGACTCATAGAATAAACCTAGGAAGTGGTTCAGTCATACTATACAAAACACTGGGTTGACCGGTGGTCTATTTGTATACGTCATATCATGTTGCACGAGGCTGGCTGCTAACGTTAACTACATTCACTGTCAATGCACAATATTTATTCAATAGTTGTGAAACAACTATTAGAAAATCCATAAGAACAGCAGTTAAATTGCACATATGAACCACCACTTCATCCATGCTTAATAACATCAGCAATGGATTATCGTTTTGTAATATATTTACATGCGTTGCTATGGTTACACAGTACCAAAATCTGAGCAGTTTGTCTCACAAAATAGACCAAAAAGTACATGTTCTACTCTAATAATTTCAATACTTCCAAATGAACTGTCTTCACATCGTGGCATTGTTGACAAGTTTTAACACACATCTTCTCACACAGACACAGTACTTTCTCCCTCTCTCCATCGCCAGACTCCTCCTCTCCTCTCCTCTCCTCTCCTCTCCTCTCCTCTCCTCTCCTCTCCTCTCCTCTCCTCTCCTCTCCCTCTCCTCTCCCTCTCCCTCTCCTCTCCTCTCCTCTCCCTCTCCCTCTCCCTCTCCTCTCCCTCCTCTCTCCTCTCCTCCCCTCTCCCTCTCCCCTCTCCCTCCCTCTCCTCTCCCTCTCTCCTCTCCCTCTCCTCCCTCTCCTCCCTCCCTCCCTCCCTTTCTATCTATTCTCTTTTAACACACATCTTTCACACAGACACAGTACTTTCTCCTCTCTCCACCTTCCCTATTCCCCCCTACTGTCTTCACCTCTCTTCCCATCTCTCCTCTCCCTTCTCTATCGCCAGACTCCCCCTCCCTCCTCTCTCCTCCTCCTCTCCTCTCCCTTCTCCATAACACAGAGGAGTATTAACTTAAAAATGCTGAGAGGAATAAAGCAACAAATGACTGTAGAGAATATCTACTAAGTAACAGTTACAGAGTAATCGGCATCATTCACTGCACTTCCTACAGTAATACACACACACACACACGCATTAATACACACACACACGCACGCACACAAAAACACTCAGATGAACATTTTATTTAAAAGGCACATAACACCTGCACTTAATGCCTGTAAAAAGAGAGAGAGAGGGAGGAAAGAGAGAGACACTAGAGAGAGAGAGAGAGGGCGAGAGAGAGAAAGGAGAGATGCGAGAGAAAGAAAGAGATGGAGGTGAGAGAGATGGAGGTGAGAGAGAGAGAGAGATGGAGGTGAGAGAGAGACTTGTTGGTAGTTATTGCTAACACTGCTGTGACAATTCTCACTCATTACCCAGAGCTTATACCACACACACACACACACACACACACACACACACACACACACACACACACACACACACACACACACACACACACACACACACACACACACACACACACACACACACACACACACACACACACACACACACACACACACACAAACACACACACACACACACACACACACACACTACCGTCTGAAAGAGTGTATTGTGTACTCTGTGCATATGTGCATATGCCTGTTGTCCGAACCTCTGGCAGTCTCTATGGGGGTGCCACAGGGTTCAATTCTCAGGCCGACTCTTTTTACTGTATACATCAATGATGTCGCTCTTGCTTGGTGATTCTTTGATCAAATCAAATCAAATTTGTTTATATAGCCCTTCGTACATCAGCTGATATCTCAAAGTGCTGTACAGAAACCCAGCCTAAAACCCCAAACAGCAAGCAAAGCACGGTGGCTAGGAAAAACCCCTAGAAAGACCAAAACCTAGGAAGAAACCTAGAGAGGAACCAGGCTATGAGGGGTGGCCAGTCCTCTTCTGGCTGTGCCGGGTGGAGATTATAACAGAACATGGCCAAGATACTCAAATGTTCATAAATGACCAGCATGGTCAAATAATAATAATTACAGTAGTTGTTTGAGGGTGCAGCAAGTTAGCACCTTAGGAGTAAATGTCAGTTGGCTTTTCATAGCTGATCATTAAGAGTATCTCTACCACTCCTGCTGTCTTTAGAGAGTTGAAAACAGCAGGTCTGGGACAGGTCGCACGTCCAGTGAACAGGTCAGGATTCCATAGCCGCAGGCAGAACAGTTGAAACTGAGCAGCAGCACGGCCAGGTGGACTGGGGACAGCAAGGAGTCATCATGCCAGGTAGTCCTGAGGCATGGTCCTAGGGCTCAGGTCCTCCGAGAGAGAGAAAGAAAGAGAGAAAGAGAGAATTAGAGAAAGCATACTTAAATTCACACAGGACACTGGATAAGACAGGAGAAGTACTCCAGATATAACAAACTGACCCTAGCCCCCGACATAAACTACTGCGGCAGTGTCTTTGATCCACCTCTATGCAGACGACACCATTCTGTATACATCTTACCCTTCTTTGGACACTGTTAACAAACCTCCAAACGAGCTTCAACGCCATACAACACTCCTTCCGTGGCCTCCAACTGCTCTTAAATGCTAGTATAACCAAATGCATGCTCTTCAACCGATCCCTGCCCGCCCCGCCCACTAGCATCACTACTCTGGACGGTTCTGACTTAGAATATGTGGACAACTACAAATACCTAGATGTCTGGTTGACTGAAAACTCTCCTTCCAGACTCACATTAAGCATCTCCAATCCAAAATGAAATCTAGAATCAGCTTAATTTGCAACAAAGCCTCCTACTTGCACATATACATAAACATCTGCACATTTATCACTCCAGTGTTAATGCCAAATTGTAATTATTTTGCCTCCATGGCCTATTTTTTGCCTTACCTCCCTACTTCTACATTTGCAAACACTGTACATATATTTTTTCTATTGTGTTATTGACTGTACGTTTGTTTATGTGTAACTCTGTGTAGTTGTTTTTGTCAGTGCTTTGCTTTATCTTGGCCAGGTCACAGTTGCAAATGAGAACTTGTTCTCAACTGGCCTACATGGTTAAATAAAAATAATATTCCCCTGTCCGCTGACAGACAGCTAACATGTTCCCCTGACGGCTAACATGTTCCCTGTCCGTAGACAGAACTAACATGTTCCCTGTCCGCTAACAACAGCTAACATGTTCCCCTGTCCGCTAACAGACAGCTAACATGTTCCCTGTTGACAGACAGCTAACATGTTCTGTCCGCTGTAACATGTCTCTCCGACAGACAGCTAACATGTTCCCCTGTCCGCTGACAGACAGCTAACATGTTCCCCTGTCCGCTGACAGACAGCTAACATGTTCCCCTGTCCGCTAACAGACAGCTAACATGTTCCCCTGTCCGCTGACAGACAGCTAACATGTTCCCAGACGGCTAACATGTTCCCCTGTCCGCTGACAGACAGTTAACATGTTCCCCTGTCCGCTGACAGACAGCTAACATGTTCCCCTGTCCGCTGACAGACAGCTAACATGTTCCCCTGTCTGCTGACAGACGGCTAACATGTTCCCCTGTCCGCTAACAGACAGCTAACATGTTCCCCTGTCCACTGACAGACGGCTAACATGTTCCCCTGTCCGCTGACAGACAGCTAACATGTTCCCCTGTCCGCTGACAGACAGCTAACATGTTCCCCCTGTCCGCTGACAGACGGCTAACATGTTCCCCTGTCCGCTGACAGACAGCTAACATGTTCCCTGTCCGCTGACAGACAGCTAACATGTTCTCCTGTCCGCTGACAGACGGCTAATATGTTCCCCTGTCCCGCCACAGACAGTTAACATGTTCCCTGTCCGCTGACAGACGGCCACATGTTCCCCCGTCCGCTAACAGACAGCTAACATGTTCCCCTGTCCTCTGACAGACAGCTAACATGTTCCCCTGTCCGCTAACAGACAGCTAACATGTTCCCCTGTCCGCTGACAGACGGGGCTAACATGTTCCCTGTCCGCTGACAGACAGCTAACATGTTCCCCTGTCCGCTAACAGACAGCTAATATGTTCCCCTGTCCGCTGACAGACAGCTAACATGTCCCTGTCCGCTGACAGACAGCTAACATGTTCCCCTGTCCGCCTGACAGACAGCTAACATGTTCCCTGTCCGCTGACAGACAGCTAACATGTTCCCCTGTCCGCTAACAGACAGCTAACATGTTCCCCTGTCCGCTGACAGACAGCTAACATGTTCCCAGACGGCTAACATGTTCCCTGTCCGACAGACAGCTAACATGTTCCCTGTCCACTGACAGACGGCTAACATGTTCTCCCGTCCGCTGACAGACAGCTAACATGTTCCCCTGTCCGCTGACAGACAGCTAACATGTTCCCTGTCCGCTGACAGACGGCTACATGCCCCTCTGTCCGACAGATCTTGCTAACATGTTCCTTCTGTCCGCAGACAGACAGCTAACATGTTCCCCTGTCCGCCAACAGACAGCTAACATGTTCCCTGTCCGCTAACAGACGGCAACATGTTCCCCTGTTTGACGGCTAGGACCTTCACAAATGCAGGGTTCTTCAGTAATGTATATTTTCACTGAACAAAATCAGACAGCATATCCCAATCCTAAAAGCTAAACTGAAAGCTTTTTATTAATCAGTTTGTGTGTGTGTGTGTGAGACAGAGCACTTAATTTATATATTATATATATATATATATATATATATATATATATATATATATATATATATATACATTATTTCACCTTTATTTAACCAGGTAGGCCAGTTGAGAACAAGTTCTCATTGACAACTGCGACCTGGCCACGATAAAGCAAAGCAGTGCGACACAAACAAAACACAGAGTTGCACATGGAGTAAATAAATACACAGTCAATAATACAATATAAAAGTCTATATCAGTGTGTGCAAATTAGGTGAGATTATGGAGGTATAAGGCAATAAATAGCCATATGGAAATAATTACAATATAGCAAATGAACACTGGAGTGATAGATGGGTAGAAGACATGCAAATAGAGATACTGGGGCAAAGAGAAAAAAGTACAGACATGGGGGATGAGGTAGTTGATAAGCACACAGATGGGCTATTTACAGATGGGCTTATACAGGTGCAGGATCTTGTGAGCTGCACTGACAGTTGCCGATGCTTAAAATATGAGGAGATATGAGTCTCCACCTCAGTGATTTTTGCACTGCTCAGTCATTGGCAGCAGAGAACTGGAAGGAAAGGCTACGGCCAAAGTAATGAATTGGCTTTGGGGATGACCAGTGAAATATACCTGCTGGAGTGCGTACATTGGTGCTGCTAGGGTGACCAGTGAGCTGAGATATAAGCTTTCCTAGCAAAGACTTATGATGACTGGAGCCAGTGGGTTTGGCGACGATATGAAGCTAGGGCCAGCCAACGAGAGCATAAGTCTAAATGGTGGGGTATATGGGGTTTAGTGACAACTGACAGGCACTGTGATTGACTGCATCCACCTTGAGTAGAGTGTTGGAGGCTATTTTGTTAATGACATCAAGCCGAAGATTTGCATTACCGTTTACGAGGTATGTTTGGCAGCGTGAGTGAAGGATGCTTTGCTGCTATAGGAAGCCGATTCTAGATGTCATTTTGATTGAGATGCTTAAAAATGTGTCTGGAAGGAGAGTTTTCATAGTCGAGCCAGACACTCAGGTATAGAAGTTGTCCACATATTCTTTTTGTAAATGTTTTAATTTTTTACCCCCCTTTTTCCCCAATTTCAGAATATCCAATTGTTAGTAGTTACTATCTTGTCTCATCGCTAGAACTCCATGGGCCTCCCGGAGAGACGTAAGGTCGAAAGCCATGCGTCCTCCGAAACACAACTCAACCAAGCCGCACTGTTTAACACAGCGCACATCCAACCTGGCTGTACGCACCAATGTTGGAGGAAACACCTGCCCCCTGGCGACCTGGTTAGCGTGGCACTGTGCACTGTCGCTAGTGCACGGTGAGACAAGGACATCCCTACCGCCAAACCCTCCAACCCAAACGAGCTTTAGGCCAATGCGCCGCCCCACGGACCTCCCGGGGCTGCCCAGCATGAGAACCAGGCGCGCGAACCCAGGTCTCACAGCTAGTGACATGCAGTGCCCTAGACCACTGCGCAAACCCGGGGAGGCCCTTGTCCACATATTCTAATTCAAACCACCCAGGAGGTGATGCTGGCGGGCAGGTGCAGGTGCAGCAATTGGGCGAAGAGCATGCATTTAGTTGTGCATGGAATTGAAGCTCGTTTTGGAGGTTAGTTAACACAGCCCAAAGAAGGGGCCAGAAGTATATGGGGAATGAAGTTGTCCAGTAGAGGTGGATCAGAGAATCACCTAAAGCTGCAAGAGCCATATCATTGATATATACAGATAAAAGAGTGGTCCCAGAATTGAACCCTGTGGCACTTCCATAGAGAGACTGCCAGAGGTCCGACATCAGGCTCGATTTGACACACTGAACTCTGTCTGAGAAGTAGTTGGTGAACCAGGTGAGACAGTCATTTGAGAAACCAAGGCTGTCGAGGTGCTGCCTGAAGTTTATAGGACACAGGATAATCAACAACTTGTTTTCTCTCCCTCCTCTCTCTGCATTCTCTCTCTCCTCCTCTCAATGCTCTCTCTCTCTCCTCCTCTCTCTCACATTCTCTCTCTCCCTCCTCTCTCTCTGCTACATTCTCTCTCTCCTCTCTTCCTCTCTCTCTCTCTGCCCTCCTCTCATGTTCATGTTCTCTCTCTCACCCTCTCTCACACGTTCTCTCTCTCTCCTTCTCCCTCCCTTCTCACGTGCTCTTCTCCTCCTCTCTACTGTTTTCCTCCTCTGTCGTTCTCTCTCTCTCCCCTCCTCTCTCTCACGTCTCTCTCTCCCTCCTCTCCTTAATGCTCTTCCTCCTCTCTCACGTTCTCTCTCTCTCTCTCCCTCCTCTCTCATAAGCCTCTTTCTCACCCTCCTCTCACGCTCTCTCTCTCTCCCTCCTCTCTCTCACGTTCTCTCTCTCTCTCCTCTCCTCTCTCTCACGTTCTCTCCTCCTCTCTCTCACGTTCTCTCTCTCCCTCCTCTCTCACGTTCTCTCTCTCTCTCTCTCCTCCTCTCTCTC